>NC_142671.1:23379956-23594956 GCF_964200805.1 Pocillopora damicornis
TGCAAGAAGTTTGGATTTTAATTCTTAGGATGTTGAAAAGCCAGTAACTTATTAAGTCCAATAGAAAGCTATAAGAACCAATAAAAAGTATAAATAATGCGAAAAAGAGACCATCAGAAAATGGAGTTGACAAATAGCCCCGAAGAAGATACTGCTCAAAAGTGTTTGCTGAAAATTGTGTCTCCAACTTTAGACCATATTTTGAGTGGTTAATAACATCAAATAATCATTGAGACAAATTCTCAATTAGCTTTATATTGGGAAGAAAACGCGCGTAGCTAAACCCCCAACAACAGTAAATCACTGCATATCCTCTTGACACTTATCGATTACATAACTGCTCACCTGTGACTTCAGTAGCTTCCTCCACAACAGAGTCTTGTTCGTCAGGGCCTTGAGACGAGTGAGCTCGTGCAAATTCATTGAGTGATTCCCACGTTTTACGTGCAGAATCAATGAGGCTCTGCTTTAGATTAGCGCCCAGTCTTGATAGATTCTCGCGGAGTTCTAAAAAAATTGGAAAAGAAATTCCAGTTAAGCTGTGTGCTAAACTCCCGTGTACCTTATCAAAATTACCAAACAAAAATCCTTTCATGAAATACACGAGATCACTTCAAAAGTTCATTTTTTAAAAAATATATAACACTTTCTATCGTCAGTTGTCTTCCACTGAGTAGTTCTCCCTTTTTCTTATTTCATCATTTATAATAATAGTGATTTTTTTACCTGACTATTTTTGAATAACTAAAATTATCAATGACTGTTATTTAGGTTTCTCTCTTTTATAGACTAGCCCACCAAGATTAGCATTTAGCTATCTGCCTGCTAAACTGACAAAATAAAGATTGTTAGATGTTGTTAGAGATCTTTTCTACGGTTTTCCGAAAAGAAAGCAAAGAAGAGTGACATTACCCAGATGCATTCGTTTCCTTCCCTTGTGGTGTGCCATCAAAACAGGGTCGGCTCGAACAGAAGGATTCACTAAAGGTTCGATTCGGTATGCCTGCGATGGAGAAATGTTAGTTAGGTGGTTAGGCCGGCATAGCGTGCGAGATGGTCCCCATTATAAGCGCTGCAGGTATAGGCGTTTTTCCGCCCGCCGAAAGATTTGGGACGAGTCGGGGAGAGGTTAGTCAGGGGTCTGGCACTACTGTCAGTGTCGGACTATGTGCAGACCTCTTGCCGGCTCAGGTTGCTTAAGGCTTGAGTACTAGTACCTAAGCGCCAATAATGAGGGCCAGTAATTACCTGTACCTTCTAGAGAGTCTAAAGGAATGCGATTGACGCAGCAATTCTCTCTCTCTTGAGTAGTGCGGGATGGATTTGGTTTTGCTAAACTTCGCTCTCCAAAAAGTCTAAAAACTAGTGCCAACCTCTCAAACAGTTGGAAGCAAATCCAAAACCAACAGCGATTAAGTCGCTTGCATTTTTCCGCGCTTCAAGGCACTCTGTCTAATTTCACGCCGAGTTCTCATTGGCTTTCGACGATTTCACCTTTACTCTGATTGGTTGCTGTGATTACTTTGGTTTTAGATTTTTGACACTCAATTGAAAACTGCTCTACCAAGAGAGATGAACTATAATCCGTTGAGCTTACCACAGGATCAAACGGATGAAAAATGTTGAAGAGACGTGGACATGTGGGCAGCTGAAAGTCCTGGCCGATTTCATCCACACCTCTGTAGGAGAATCAATTCGTCAATTTAGAAATAACAGCTGTGCTGATGATATCATCAGTTTATCATTAGTGTTATCATTAATCTGTCCTGACGGTCTATAAAATAAAATGTAACAATTTATTGAAAGTGAATTTAAAAAACAAATCAGTGCAACCACGGCTTGGTATATAAACGCTGATACTCGTTAGCCTCATTTTTCCGCGAGAGGTCTGTGGGGCCTATGAATCTGCACTGTTGGCGATCCCTTGTGTCGATGAAAACCTAAAGTATTTCCCTCTGGGAAAAGAGTAGCGGGTGACGTGACGATTTTCTGGGATGTACTATTCCTCTGCTTACAGAGATAAAATTCATTTTGAATAAACTTGGTTACAGTAATTGAAATAGGCAGCGGTAGCCTTGGAGCAGGCCCTCATTATCAGCACTTCGGCACGAAGAAAGCCCACGGGAAGGTATGATGCCTCGAGGAACGCGAGCCGGTGAGAGGTCTGGCACTGATGATTATTAGAACCAGACCTGCGGCAAACCTCTCCCCGACTCGTCTCAAATCTTTGCGCAGGCGGAAAATCGCAGCGCTAAATAATGAGTAATGAGAGCTTCCTCGCAGGTTACCCACGATAGAAGACCTTTCTCACCTCACTGTCAAAAACATTCCTATGGGAGAACCCAACGCGAACAACGCATAAAATTCTAAATCCAGTTGCGGGTATTCTACGAAAGGCTGTCCTGTTCCCGCGAGTCCTTGTTGATAAACAACTTCCACACTGGATACAGAAGCAACAGATAGAGACTTGCTTGTTGCTATGTCTGGTCTAGACACAGCACAGGATGATGCCTTCTCCGCCGCGGAACTTGTCTGTTCCTTGGAAACTTCTTTTAACTTTTTACGTTCAGATTTCGCTTTCGCTGTCGCTTCTGCTCTTGCTTTTTTATTCTCCTCTCTTTCCAGTTTTCTTTTTTCCTGCAGAATTGAAGAAAGTTAAGGCGCTTTTCAAATAATGTAAAAAGTGCTTACATTTTCTTTTGCTGAAGTTGAGACAGAAAGCCTTCAGTCGATGTTCAGGAAATCTCTTTGTTTCGCTGTTGGCTATTCACAAGTCTCCAATTCATGCATTTTGGCGAAGCAACCACATACAAGTCTAAGTCAGACATGAACAAAGGCCGGGTAAGTTTCTAAACAAACTGTGGTGCTGCGTCGGTGGAAGAGTATAGCAAGGTAATTTGGTATTACAAATGAGTTGATAACGTAAATTGGCCACCGTAAAGGGTTTCAAAGCTGACGTTTCGAACGTCAGCCCTTCGTCACAGCGAATGCATTGACATGACTTTGCTTTGATTCAGTTAAATCTTTTACATCTGTATGAGATTACATCACCAGCGAGAAGATGTTACCTTCCCAAACAATCAGAATTCTAACCCAAACTAATCATGCGACTCTTCCCGCGTTTTCCTGGTCTTGTGATTCGATACACATTTTGCTTTCATAGCAATCAAAAATCAAACAACGATAGCCGCATATAGCTGACCGAGAACCGTTATCATTGTAAAGTAAAAACTCACCATAATTGATTTTTGACTATTCAGGTAGCCTATTAATTTCTTTCTAGGTCCCATAGGTATTCCCATTTCCTTGATATCTTCCTCTCCACACAGTAACTGCGGAAAATCAACCAAAAATGAGCCAATAAAACCAGTAATGTTAACCATTTACGCTCTAACACCAGTATGAAAATTCTCCATACTGTTCTCTGGACATTTCCTGAGGTGCTGACAAGAAAAATTTGTTTAAACAATTACGAGCTTCTTTAGTTGGTGATCATTTTCTTTATTCTCATGACCTTACTGTGTGATTCAGGGATACAATTGTATGGAGAAATTAGACGCTGGTCACTCAAAGGGCCTAAGGGATAAAGTGACGTCGTTCTTTACCGGACATGATGTCGAAATGTTAGAGTCAGTCAGAGACCATACACGTAAAAAAGGCGATTAAAACAAATACAAAGAGTGCAGCAGAAAAGAGAAAATACTCAGTTAACATCTAAGAGAAGCGGAGAATTAATTTTTTGAGACATACGAACATACCGAGAAATGAACCATTATTTGATATTCCCTATACTTTAGAGAAATTTTCGATTGAGTGTCAAAAGTAATTGGTTTTGTTTAAGTTTGCTCTGTGATTGGTCCAAAAAACTCGCGCCACTCTCTCAACCAATCAGATGCAAAACTAACACCAATCACGATTTGTTCGCCCGCATTTCCTGCGCTTTAGGCAGTTTAGTTGTTTTTATCTTGAGTTCTCTCATTGGCTCTTCGGGGTATTTTCCTTTCTTCTCATTGGCCGTTTAAATAACTTTGGTTCAAGTTTTATGACACTCAGTCAAAAAGCACTCCAAAGACAAGGTAAGGTTGAATCGACTATCATTTCAGGCAAACATATATGTATCTCATTGGTTGTACAAGACAAGTATTTCATTGGTTGATCAACTTACAAATGTCTCCATGTCCATCTCTTCCGACTCAAACAAGTCGACGTATTCAGGTATACCAAGCTGTGCTAGCGCATCTCTAAGGGCTGGGTACGACTCAGCTTCCTCATCCTCTGAATCCTCATCTGAATCTTGTCCTTGGTCGTTACTGTTGGCTGCGAGGCCATCTGTGCTGAGAATTTCGCTGAAAAAAAAAATTAAAAGAATATTTCATCCAAACTTGACAAAAGAAAAAAATGCCAGAATAACCTCATCAAATGATATCGTTACTGGCTGATCTTTATCTTCAGCACAGGTATTACGAACTTACATGGGAAAAATACAAAATGCTTACCTTGCTTCTTCAATCAAAGGTTGCTTTGCTAAGGGGATTTGCTTTTGCTTGTCTTTCTAAAGTAAGAAAAATGGACTGATGTTGTAACTTCATATCGCAAATAACAAAGACTTCTTAAAGAGCTGTTCAGAAACAGTTCAAACAAATCAATTTTCGTGTGCTAGGGCCAGTGAAGACGGGAGACACTGGGCTTGATGGTCAGTACGCTGGACTCCCGTTCAAGAGGTCTAGGTTCGAGACCTGGCCTGGTCAATGTGTTGTGTTCACGGGCACAACGATTTACACTTGCTGTGCCTCTCCTCCCAGGAGTATAACTGGGTACTGGTGAATTGTCACGGAGGCTTGATGAAATGCTGGGGAAAACCTTGCAATGGACCAGAATCCCATCCAGGGGGGATTTGTAATATTCCTAGTTGCTTCATGCTGCATGAAAACCAGGATAAGATCCGACTGGGTGGACCAGTAGTCTTGAGTACTGACTAAAGGCTAGTGACAAATTTTGACACAGCCAATGAACCAGATACCAAACAAACTCACTTACCTGATGTTGAAGAATATCAAATAGAATACTTGAGCCTGAAAGGAAATCAATATACAGCTTACTTTGTGTAATTTCTACTTTTCTGCCAACTTGACAGAGAGGATCAGTCATAATCTATTGCACTGATGATATTTTGCTCAATCCTTACCTAAGCTGTGTCCACAGACTGAATATTTCCCATTAAACATTGGATTCCTTTTCTTGAAGATTTCCAATAATCGCTTGATGTCATCACCCACTGTGTTGACTATGTTCTGTACAAAAGAAAGTGATAAAAAAGGGCCATACTAAGTGAAATCTTGTTTCACTCAGTTCAGAACTTGCAGGAAGTCTCGCTAATCTCCCACACAGGTCACCATCTAGCATTCTGCCAAGTTATCACATCAGTCTGTCAAACTTTACCACACCAAGGCAAATATAGAACATGGCACATTTAATCATTTTTTCAACCCAAATTCCCAACATGAATTTATGGAATAAAAGATACCTTGTTTCACTTACATAACTTTGTATCAATTAATGTAATGTCTATCATGTCAGCTTTTTACAGTTATTCACACATACAACTGTATATCTTTCATTCAACTGTGAGATATTTTCACTGGAAATATTGTAAAAGAAACTTACTTGACAATATGTTGGGCTTGTGTAAAAAAGAATGTCAACAAGGGTTGAGTTTGTAAACTCTCTTAAGCGACGTATGCTGCCTAAGGATATGGACTGAAGTCTTCTGCAGATGTAAAACAATTGAAACAGTTTTAGAATCATCAAATAAATATGTAAGAAAAAAAACTTAATTGAGCAAAATATTGGAAAGCTCTCTTGTTACTCTACTGTATTTATTCTAACAAACAAAATTTTTACACAGAATAGAATAAGTAAAAAAACTGTTGGGTGAGATTGTGTGACATGCATTCATAAATACTGTAGTTTAAAATTTGCCATGTTAAGTTTTACTAATTTTGTTTTTTTTGGCATCTTGCTGATTAAATATTCAATATTCCCAATTGTAGGGTAAGTGAACTTACTCATCTACACCAGTAGAGTCATTGTGAAGTTTTGAGTGCCACTGAACAGGAAGAAACTCCACCCTTCCGATGGCACGACCTCCGGACAACTCCTCATGATGATCAAAGAGCATTTGAAGGCTGACTTTTCGCAGATCATCAACTAAGATTGCCAGAAAGAAGGGTTTAAAGTAAGTAGGCCTCATTAGTGTCAACATCAGCATCTTAAATGCAGTGGTTTCCATAAAGGCCAGTTACTGGAAAGCCCCCTGTAAGACCTCACCAACATCTGTTTACCCTGCAAGCATGCTCTCATTTTTGGGTTTTGCCTTATGGCGCAGCTACCTGTTATACCATCTGCAGCTGCAAAAAGTTATTAAAAACCCTGCTAAAAGTTACCTTTCAGGTGTTGAAGTAAAACAGTTTTAGTAACTCCATCAAGATTTGGGGATGCTTTCATTCAAAACTGTTTATTTGTGTAGAAAAATTAAAAGTTTGATTATTAATTTGCGGGTACTTTAAAGAGCTAGCCATGCTTCATCAGTAAAGCCAAAAGACAAGAATTTTGTGATGACACTTCTAGAGCAAGAGGTGCAGCTGATAAAACACTTGGCATGAAGACTCACTGCCCATACAGCAATGGATAAAATTAACCCTATCTTGGTACCAATGATTATTGCACACAATTCAAATGTTAAGAATGTACATGTAAGGGAGTTTAAAACTTAAAATATCCAAGCTTTTACACAGATTTTTTAGGAAAATGTAGTGTTGTGCTCTTGATATAAATGTATATGTATTGCTTTACTGTACTCACCACATTCAATAATATTTCTAAAGTTCAGATCAGCAATTGGCCCAATGCCATGGACAACAAATACCAGATGGTCAATTTGAGCAGGTTCACCTGAAAGGAAGGTATAACAAATATGTGATGTTTCTATAATGATACTATTAATTACATTACATACCAATGATATTCATGGCATCATAGACAAACATAAAATTATGTGGGGGCAAATCTCATTACAGGTTTCAAAGGTGCACATATTTCTAAATACTCAATTAAACCTTTACATTAGTTCTAAGAAATGTAGCAAAGGCAAGGCTTTCTGTTCCAGAAATGGAAACTGCAAAGCTAAGATTGGTCATCAAACTAAAATTCCTGTATTTGTAGCTCTTTTATTTGTCAGCTTTAAAAAAGAACTTTGAGTCAACCATCCCTTGGGTAGGATCTGCACAATAAACACACTTACGTACCATCATTGATTTCATCCTCAATGTCTGCCACCCCTCGTCTGACCACTTTAGGCCTGGCTACAGTGTCCTCACCACTCCAGTTCTGGGACTCATTGTTTGGTACAAAATGTACCATAACATTTGCATTATGCATCACAACGTGCTCTCCATCTGATAGTTCCACTCTACATGGCCATTTGGCCTCACGAAATCCCAGGAGAAACTCAGCCTGAAAAAAAGTAACAAAATTAAAGGTGCACTCTGGACTAGGTCTCTAGAGATATTTTGCATGTATAAGCACCTTACTTTCGAATGTTAGATTAGATGAAAAAAGTATCCTGAAGAGAAAATTAAATGCCATATTTCCTGTTGTTTGATGTTTTCAAACAGAGGAAAGGACAAATTATTATCAAATTAAATGTCTTATGCCCCATGAGGGCACTCATAGTTTTTCAAGAGTATTCACAATTGCTGTATCTACAAAGATTTCAAGAAGTGATGATTAGAAAGTGGGGTGACAAAGAGCCCTTTAAATGCCATGTAACAATCTTTAAGCTTACTGGGTTGAGTTCAAAATAAGTTCGGCAATAATACCTAACTTACATGAGAACAAATTGATAGACCTGCCTTACATTAAAGTGAGATGAAGCATCTATATGCTACTTATATATATTTCGACAAACACAATACCTCAAGCCTAGCTGCCATATCCTCTTTATAAGGCACAAGTTTGGACTCTCCATCTCCTTTGTGGAACCAAGTGCACCTTCTTACAACAGACACATCCTCCTCCCAGTAGAGAGGGTATCGCAGCCTTTTGTCAAGGTTCACATCATATCGACCACCATCAGTAGCTACAATTCGGTCACCACCAGCTGAAGAAGTTTTCAATGCCTGCTCTAAGTTTTCAGAATCTATGTATGAGAAAGGTTTCCAAGCACAATTTCCTTTCTGATAAAACCAATGAGGTTTGACAGGTTCAACTGTTGCAGGTGGTGTAACAGGGGTAATTCCGCCTTGTACTTGAGGAGGAGACACAGAACTGCTGTATTGATATGGAAGTTGAGGTGAGGGGCGAGGCACGGAAGATGAGGAAGAGGACTGGTACAGACTTGGTGGAGTTGGTGGAGTCTTGGGCCAAGCAGTAGATGATTGGGATTGGGGTAGACTACTAAAAGGAACAGGGGAAGTTTGAGGCAAATTATTGGCTGGTGGTAGAGATGGAGACTGGACCCAACTGGCTGTCACTGGAGGTGAAGACTGAGGAAGAGTAGATACTGCTTTTGGCGGAGTCTGAGACCCAGGTCCCTTGGCTGGTGAACCCTGGTATGGAGATTTGCTGACAGGAAGTTGAGGACTGGAAAAAGTACCAGCTGTACCTTGAGTAGATGTTTGTGGTGATAGGAAGTCATCATGACCAGATGAGGAAGAAGATGCCATAGTAAAGAATGGTGATGTTTGGGTCTTTACATGTGATGCTGCAGACTGAAAAGGTGTTGGAGCCTGCTGTTGTGTTGATGGCTGCTGTCCAAGAAAACTGTCCTCTTCACCAACATGCTCCAGGGCTGGTGTAGCTACAGGTGAAAGGCAAAAGAAAGGACATTACAAATGAATGGATAACATCATTCTACACATAAATCTAATTGCAATAACCCTATCATAGAAATAAAAAAGTGAAGAAAAAAACAGAAGAAAAGAAAAAAGCTAAATACAATTAATTAGCATATAAAAATATGCTGTGGCTATGTTTCCAAATTTCAACCAAAAGGGTCCATTGAACTTTTCCAGAATATCAAACTCTTGTTTAGAAATGTCAAGCATTTCTAAAAACCTCTTTTGTGTTCTAACCAATGAAATATCCAACCAAATCACACTGGAAGATCCCTGTATTTACCACACTTGACTCAACCTAAGGGTCAGAAGTATTTAAAAAATTCCCAAAGAAATCTTTGTGCACATCTCATAAGAGTATTCTGTATGTTTCAAGAATTGCCTGGCCATACCAAAAAATTATCCTAGTTTTGAAGTGATTGAATTCACCAATATTATGCATAAGAAAAATACTAGCTTTCTACGGCAAGTTTATCACAATTAGGCATATATGTACTAATAATAGGCCTAGGATACCAGGAGTCAAATAATAATTCTTCATTTATTTTTCTTGGCTCTGGTTGCTCTTCTCATAATAGATGGTGCAGTGAGAGCTAGTATTTTGAAGAAAGACTTTGGGCAAAGACTTAAGTAGAGTACTGCCACTGAAATAAAAAACCCTCATACTGTATTTAATGAAACCATCTCATTTCCTCAAAGTATCTGCCACAAGACACAATAGGGTCCAAAATTAAGAGCAGCTAATGCAACTTGATGGCAAACCAGGTGTTGTGAGCCAGCTACTGACACACTTAACAAAACATTAATAAGGAAACATATCCTTTTTTGCATCTAAGTTTCTTACAGCTGGGGAAAATAATTTTTGTAAAAGGTGTCATGATATCGGCTAGCCTCCATTTCCAGCTAGTGGTCATCATATTAGTACCTAGGCTACCACATATAAAATATAGGCATTGATCATTATTCACGTGTGATGTGTTTTAGTTTAATGTTCTTCTTGCTTCTGAATAAAACAGTGTGTGTCTTATAATCTACACCTCCTGTTCTTAAAACAAGAACCACAACAAAAGGTACTATTGAAATTAACTGACCACCATGACCCAGAGAAGTTGCAAAATATGCATCAACTCTATAGTCATTATCATTTAGCAGGTGACAGAAATAAATGGTAAAATTTTTTACTCAGTCTAAGACTACAGACCCTGGAACTAATACTCTCTTCAGTAATGTCCCCACTCAGGGCAACTGAGGAAGTAAATGTACCCCTTCTACTGCCACAAAAGAAAAGAAGAGGCACCAATCTTCTGTGAAATAATTGATGTGGGGTTACAGCATCCAAAAAAAAGACCATAATCATGATTTTAAATTAGTTTCATGAGACTTTTCTAAATCAAAACGTCATAAATAAGTGCGACGCTATCAGTAATCGTTCCCATATGAAACAACAACATATTACAGAATAATAAAAGCAGAAAATCTCCCATCCGTTTGCATGAGCACGAAAATATATTCCAAGCCATTACATACGTGGAGCATGAGAATTATCTCTAATTGCACACATCAATCTGATCAATTTTGTTTTCAAAGCAAGGTCGATGATCTTAGATCTGAATCAACGAAAAATTGAATCTTAAAGTTTAAAACCCTTATACCGAAACACATTACCTCTACTGGTGGTCGGTGTTGCAGTTGTTTGATTTCTCAACAAAATTGGGGAAGAATCGGAAGCTGGCACAAGAGTAGGTCCAAAGTTCAAATTCCCACCAAGGTTGGCGAGAGATATCCCGTGCAAAGGCGTATGTTTTTGCGATGAATCAGAACCTTGTCGGTCCGCCATCTTGAAAATGGACACGTCAGAACAATGTGTTGAGATTGCGGGCTCGAAAAGAAGCTTCAGCCTTAGCGCGCATTGCGGACCTAATTTGCGATGGGGTTTCACGTAAAGTATAATAAATTCATAATAGGTAACTCTGAGCTTGTTAAGTACACCTATTGAGTATGATATGTTTACTCTCTAATTGGGAACTCAATCGACAAAGAACCTACCGAGCAGAGTTATTCGTTTTGAAGAAGATCAGAAACATACAGTGGCGCCTCCAATCGGGTTCCATTAGTGTGGTTGGATTGATTAAAATACTTACTTAACTAACAATGAATATGACATTGTTTTATTTTTCTGTCTTTTAATCTGCTGGAAATATTAATTCAAACAGCTGAATGATGTATGAAAACTATAATTCACATAAATTTCTGCGATCTTGTTTGTTTAATTCGCACAAGTATAGTGCAACGATTTAAGTGCCACAGGTAGTTGCAGAATCGAGTGCACTAGGTACACCTCACGTTTTAAGGGGTTCAGATGTCCCTAGAGCGGAGGTTTGAAGAGGGCCTAGAATAAGTGTCTATTCCTCCTTTTGGATGATATGGAGCTTTTCCCTAAACAGAGGTAAATAAATACAAAGGCTGCGTAAATAATCTTCCCGGATCAAAGTTTGTCTCCTGAATGGAGGTGGCCATTGGATAGGAGGCCACTATTTTTCTCATGAAAGATAAGCAGTTTCTGCAAAAATTTTTTGGAAGAATAACTAGTCAGTCTACGCGAGTTTGTTCTTCTGCGTGTAGGTGAACGATGATGTTTTAATTTATTGGCGCGCGCGGGTAGAAAACTCGGTTATCGCAAGTATAATGGAGGTTTGCAAGAACGAGAAAAACCTGAAAGTCAACGGCTCCAAAAAATTTTGCGCACATCACCAGATTTCTTAAAAACGTATACCATTACATCAAGGTGGTTCTGGCTGACTTTGAATGCTCTATTATCTGTAGAGTGCGACTTTTTCCAAGTTTCATGAAAACGATCATAGCGTGAAGCGTTATGTCACGCGAGCGGTACGATAGTGTCGTGGATGATGTCGAATAGATGTCACATTGTAACGGTTTTTAGCCCCGCAACATCAGAAAAAATTATATTTACCATTATTGCTGAAGATTTTAAGTAATGATATGAAAGACAATCAAGCTGAAGATATGAAAGACGATAATGACAAAGAACACTCCACGGTAAGTTGACCTGAAAACTAAAAAAATTGAATGGCTCATAACATTGACATAAGGAGATAATTTTAAAATGGAATCGATTCAATTTCTCAACTGATTTAAAAGTCCCAGTTCAAATAGGTAATTATGGAACGGTGAAGTTGAATTTCCTTTAAAATGATAGGCTGTTGTTGTCGTTGCTTCGCCTATGCTGCTGCTATTGCTGCTGATTAGTAATGACTGCAGTGAATAACATTTACTTACAGTCGTGCATGGGGTAAAAAAGGTACACTGAATAGAACAAGGAGTAACCGATGATTCTTGCATTTCTTTAACTCCGTAATTTCCTTTCCCAATCCTATTCGTTATTCTCGAATAGACACCACCCTCCAATCAGATTTATGCGGCGTTAATCCAAGTTTCATGACAAAAACAGGAAAGAATAGAACAAAAACGTTACAACTCGATTTGGTAGTTGTCTACAACACTGTTGTTTTACAAATCATAAGTCCAACAATTACGATTCTATCCCGAAAACAAAAAAAAGCCCAACAGTAGAACTCTGGACATGTTTCTGTTTCATACCAACAAACATATGACTTACTGTGCTGTTTGTAACTAAACAACAGTTCGAGCAATTTTCAATTTAGTGTCGAAAGCAATCCGAGATTGCATTGCTTTTGCTTCACTTCGCCCTGTGAACAGTCGAGAAAACTGGCGCCAATCTCTCAACCAATCAAATGCAAAACTAAAACAAACACGAATTGGTCACCCACGTTTTCCCGCGCTAAGTTTGGACAGTTTGGTTGGTTTCACTTTGATCTTTGACTTTTTAAGGTATTTCCCTTTCTTCTGATCAACCGTTATGATAACTTTGTTTTTGGTTTTAATTAAACAACAAATAGCTAATTTAGTTATTTTCACACAGCCTTCATCGATTGAACGCCACAGCTTAAGTGAAGTGGGTCGCTCTTCACCGAGCTGTCGGATCTGTCAGTCATCCAGGCGGTCTGTTCAGGAATTGGGGGAGCTCCTTGATAGTCCCTGTCATTGCAGGGGCACTCTTGGTTTCGTACACAAACATTGCATGGAGACATGGTTGCGCGTGCGCAAGCAAGACACCTGTGAATTGTGTCATTTTAAATTTGAGACGAGGTGGAGATACAAGCCATTTCGTGAGGTAGGCAGGGGTCTCAGTCTGTATTGCACATTCATTGTTAAGATCGTACGCAGTTAGCATTATACTGATAAGGCGTAAGCCGATTCCCCATGAAAAATAGTAATCGACCTCTTAAGATGGGCATGGATCAAAAATATTTAAAACCTGAGAAGTAAGAGAGATAACCTGTTGAAGTTGAACCAGGAACAAATGTTAAGTCAAAAGAGTTAAATAAAATAATGTCCAAAACATAGACTTACATGTTGCCAAAAGAGCTTGATACAACGAAAACTTCATACAACGAAAATTTGTGGTCGAAAATATCCAAAAACGTTTAACCTAACCCTTTACACCCTAACATCAGTATCTATATTCGCCATACGCACCTCAATTCGTTATTCGTGTGCTATAATTCTGATAAGGATATATTCATTTAAAAATCAAAGCTTCTTAACTGGGTGAACATTTCCTTTATTCTTACGATCCTAATAAATGATTCAGCAGTATTACTTTAAGGAGAAATTAGATGCTGGTCACGCTATGAGTTTAAAGGGTTGAGTATGTTATATAACTCTTTTGTAACATGCTTGTACCTGGTCATCAAAATCGCACGTCGAATGTAGATCCCTGCAAATCTTGTGAAAGATGATATTTGATACAATTAACAACAACTTTGTAATTTTACAGTGGCAGTTCATCCAAGTCTTCGAAATGCTTAACAGCAACGAAAAGGGCGTCCTTATGCTGGGATTTGTAAACTTCTTGTTATTCATTCTCGAGATTCCGTTTCTCTACTACATATTCAAAATGAACAGCAAGTATTTTGCCGATCATATAAATAGCTCAGATGAAAGCCAAGACAATTCTTCCGGAGTTATTGCTCTCCTTCTTACATTGTTGCTGTTTTTCTCCATGGTATTGTTTGCATCCTCTATCATCTTCATTGTATTTGGTTTCAAGGTGTTGCGTAAGGTTTTGGGCTATAACAGAGAAGTTATCTTAATCATTCCCAAGAGGCGTTTGGAGGAATCAATGGAAGAAGAACATGTAGTGTAACCCTGGTAACCAGAAACATTAATATATTTGTAAGCTAGCTTGGACTAGCTTGGTAGCTAAGACAGCTCGTGAACTTGAAAAGCTAGCGAGGAATTCAATATCTGCTAAAGTACAAGAAGTAGGAATGTTTATTAAATAAATACACTAGTTATTCAAATAACTCCTAAGTATTGCTATACGCTCTTAAAAAAATTAAGTTGCTCGGGCTAATTCCTCAATAAATATTTATGCCACCTTTTGTTCATCGTTTCCTGTTAGTTATTGACTTCATTGCAATACAAAACATGTGTTTCTGTGAGCAGCTTGTTGTTGCTGTAATCATTTTCACTTAAAAAAATTCCATAACTGCATGACCATTGAGTTTATCCACGAAACTCTTAAGCGCTTGGCCTTTGATTATCGAGCACGGTGTAGCAACCTCTCTTTTACCGATCCTTGCTGGTAAACAGGCTTAAGTAGCGGCCCAGACCTTCTAATGTGTGTACAAGTCTAAAAATCATTTCATGATCTGATGAAAAACATTTTAAAAACATTTCAAAACTGTTACAAAAATGATTTCCAGCATTACTAACATCGTGCACGAAGAAATCAGTCTTCTGGGGCGCTTTCAGTTTCCTTGGAACGGTTTTAAAAAACAAATAATTCTAAGAACAACCAATGTCGTCAACATCTTAAAATGATATATCATCGTGGAAACTCACTCCTCGAAAACGCCTGTAATAAACGTTGCCATAGACCCCTCCTGAGGTTCCTGTTGCTAACAGTACCCCGTATAACGTCCCATCAGGTCGAAGAGCTATGGCCAACCCAATCACGCGATTTGATTTTACTTCGTTCAGAGAGGCTCTCGTGGATCTGTTTAAGTGGAACACTTTTCGAGCTACTGTCAAAGACCACACTCCAAAAGGTTCAAAACACACCTGCATGGAGATTGGGAGAATTTCATAAAGGGTTGGTCAGTTACCGCCAGACTTAACAGGCTGATTAACGATATATAACTGATTGAGATACTGACTAATTGAATCAGTGACTGACTCAGTGAACACCAGACAGACATAGGGAGTGACTGACCGACTGACTAACTGACCAGCTATGCGAGAGGCTGAACAGCGGACTTTCGACTTTTCGCCTTGCTAACTAAGTAACTGACTGAAAAAACCGACGGACCAATCGGCTAACAGAGTGACTGGCTAGGAGACTATCTAGCTGACTGACTAGGTGACTGGCTGACTGTCTGAGAAACCGTCTGACTGACTCAATGGCTAACTCGCCGATTAACTGACTGGCTGCCTGACCAGCAGACCAAGTGTCCAACTGATTGACTGGAAGGCCAACTAAGTAACCCTCTGGCTGAGTTATTAGTTGGCTGATTTACTGAATGGTTGACTGGCTGACTAAATGATTAGCCAACGGCTGACTAATGACTGACCGACTGACTGACGTACAGACCGACTAACTAACCAACTGACTATCTTACGTCATTTTGTACCTTAGTTATATCAGACTCGTGCTTGAGAACTTTAGGAATCCTCTCCAAGGCAAAAAATCCGCTTTTAAACATCTTTTTAGCAGAAGGATATAAACTATAAACAGTGTTTGGTACAAGGTCTCCAAATCTACCACTTGCCGCATATTTAACTGTAGCGTTGCATTCTTGAGCAAGAAATGATGTTGCCGATGCTGGTGACTTGTCCACTAAAATGGGAGGGGAACTATCTGCAAGCGAAATGTATAAAACAATAATTGCACTTACTACGGCAAGTTCATCACTAACAAAGATAGTCTCAGGCCCTCATATTAATAAAGAAGATCATCCGAACTTACATGCATGTACACAGGCAGCAGTAGGGCAATCTCTGGCTTCCATGGAGACACCCATACATTGAGCCGATTCTTCCAAAGACAAACATACTCTACGGCGATGTTGTTGTCCTTCTTGGCAATATTTCCTCTTGCTGCATTCACTCCACGGACCCCACAAACCCCAAACAGCCAAGGGGAGGACGTCTGACGCTTCTGAGAGTCACAAGATTATTTCTTTACATTTTAGTAGAGAGCTAATAGACTTCTATTTATATTACTCTCAAGATCCCCCACATTGGCAGTCAATTTCCCCACTTTTTTCTCTCAGGCTGTTGCCAATGACTGATCACCTTTCCGTTCAACCTTGATAACCATATGATCACCGCAAAAATCTTCCGACCTCCCCAGGTGATATAAAATGACTAGTTGCTTAGCGACTTTCCAATGCTACTTGCTCCCACAGTAACCAATTTACCACCAAAAAAATACCCTATTCATCATCACACGACTATGATTGCCTGCGAGACACAGCTTTGAGGTTTGAGCTTATTATGGCTTTATAAACAATTATTGGATAAGGTTTATGCGATACTAAGAACAAGGTCGAGGTAGGGGGATATAACCCTAACCGAGACCTTGATTATTCTGGATATCACAAAAACCGAATATAATAATTGTTTTATTATACATTGAACGAAAAAAAATGGTCACGACAGTGAGGGGAACTGGTAATTTATTTCTAAACGTGTAAAAAGATACAAATCAGCGAGCATCACAAAGCGCGCGTACTTGACATGATTACCCTTAAAAATCATGCGCCGCGGTCATACATGACATGATTATTGTGTAATCTGCAGCTAGACGACGTCCCAGGCGTTATTTTCGAAAATTCACCGTACACTTTCGGCCAATCAGAAAGATTTTCAATGAATTTTGCATGTGGTACAATATCTAATCCAGTCAGAGAACTGCGGCACTATCTCGGCTTGAAACTATAAGTTTCATGCACGGCTCGCCCGCAAACGATGATTTGGTTTCATCAACTGCGTTCATAGTGTAATTGACCCAAGTTAAGAGTTTTAAAGTTTACGTTTTCAGTGTTATCCCTTCATCAGAGTGAATAGAGGGATTGTGGATTGTGTGAGGTTTTTATAAACAAAAAGATGAAGCTGCGCTACTGGTTGAGAAATGGGAACATAAAAGACACAAGAACAAATGAATTGACTGAAAAGCGTTCGCTGATACCGTGGGGAATAAGAGTTTCGATTTGAGAGATTACCTTATGTTCAAGAGAACCGGACGATGATTCAAACGACCAAATTAAAGGGGTAAGATCGATCGAAGAACAAAAGAATTTTGAATAAGAGTTAGCGAAGACAAAGAGGCTTGAATAAAACAGGAAATGCGAATAAAGACTATAGTTGTTAAAATTCATGGTGAATAAGCTAAGTCACTTACCAGAGCCACCTTCATGTGTATCGTCCGTGGATTTTGTTGTTTCTATACCCCAGTCAAAAGGTTCCATATCAAGTGGTTGATCTAAAGGTTCGTTGAACCAGTTCTTTGTAAAAGAAGGCTGATATTCCATGCGAAGAACAAGAAGAGTGAAACCAAGCAGTACACAAAGAAATGAAAAGAACTTTATAAGAGGCACAACATTATTTTCCTGAAAAAAAAAAAAAAAAAAAAAAAAAACGAAAAAGGAAAAATAAGTGAATGGATAAATGAAAAACAAAAAGACTTCAAATTTTAAGGGTCACTGTAAGTTTGTGTACCATGACGCCTAGTATGAAAATACTAGGGACACGCAATCGTCCCTCTCGTCTCTACAAAGCTCGTGCATTAAGCCCCCTCCCCTCCCCAAACACAAAATCTGAGTTCTATTAGTAGCCGAAACAGCTGTGCAACAATTTTCAGGTACTACAGACTCGACAGCACTTCCTACCGAATGATACATTCTATGGCTATAACTAGTTACAATCAGCTAACGAGCTGGGTGGCCCCTCTTTACCCAGCTGATTCAATTGTCTGTAGCGCGAAGCGACCAGGAATATTGCTCCTTCCCCCTTGGCGGGTGAGTCCATTCCAGGGTTAACCCATATCAATGCGTCAGGTTTCCCCGATAGTCTGTCAGAACCAGTTTTATTCCTGAGCATTGTGTGAGTAAAGAGTCTTGCCAATTAATAGCACAGAAGGCAAACACGAAAATTCCGATCCAAGCTCATGTGCAGTCAAATCTCGGCTTCCAGGGAAGAGCCCTCCCTTAACCACTAATAAAACTAGTAATTTAGTGTTAACAACTGAGTTGAATACGTAAATTAGCCACCGTAAAGGGTAAAAAAGCTGACATTTCGAGCGTTAGCCCTTCGTCAGAGCGATTGGATAAATTGTGGGTTGTGTGTGGGTTTATATGCAGAAAGTGGAGCTACGCCATCGGTGGGAATATGGTGACGAGAAAACATGAATAAATTAGTTGAATGAAAAGCGCTCGTTGATTCCGTGGGGATTAAGGGTGCCGATTTGGAAGATATACTTTTGTTTTAGTGTTTTGCGGCTTTCCGAACTGCCTAGATGTAAGGAAAGGCCGCAGACTGCCATATGCTGTTTAGAATGATTAGGGAGATTAAAGTGTCTCGCGACTGGTTTGATGCGTCCCTGTCATTTCTTTCCACGTCGCGAAGTTTTTCTCGGAATCGGTCACCTAGTCGTCTTCCTGTTTCGTCGATGTATAACTTATTGCACTAAGTGCAAGTTATGCAGTAAATGACATTGGCGGAGGTACACGTAAAGTGATCAGTGATCTTAATGGATCTCTTGGGTCCCGATATTTTCTCTACGTTATGAATGAAAGAACAAGTTTTACATCGTGAGCGAGCGCATTTGAAAGTTCCAGAATTAACCAGAGGAAAATTTAACAGCAAAACTTCTCATAAATTTAATTTCCAAAGCTTGACCTACCTCATTTCTTTTCTCAACAGCGGCCTCTTGAGCGACGTAGAAGGCAATGATCTGTTGGTCAGGTCGACTCCATTCTTTTTTCGATTCCATATTATCTGCTTTCACGTCGATTACCAAAGCTCTGAACTACCTAGTAGCTCAATTACTTCAATGGCTTTCAAATGTCATCCTGCAAAAGTTGAAGTAGTTTGTTTTCACTCAGAGGGAGACGGGCAAAATTGTACGTGGACGCGATATCCTGTAGTGGCTGAGACAAAATATGTTGTGTATGACAGGCAAAAACAAAACAGCTGTCTACAGTCATTAAACGACAAATTGAAAAAAATTGTTGCATAATTATTCTGGCACTAAAACTGAAATAAAAATCTGGAAAAGCTGGGGTTTTTTTCCCGCTAATATTTCGTACTCTTTAAACAGGTCCTGATCGACTATGGAGTCTACTGATATACTCCCCAAACACCGTTAGTATGTTTTCTAATTTTTTTTTCTTAATCGAATAGAGTCACATAACAACACTAGCTGTGGAAATACTTTCTACGGATTTTGTCTCAAAAAATATTGATCTAACCTCTAATTACAAGCCTGTTCGTGGAAGATCAAATCCTCAGATCAGGTAACAAAGTTTTTTCAAAGTCGTAAACTTGCCCTTTGCAGCCATTTCAAAGGTTTGATGAGAAGTCTCGTATGTTTACAATTTGGTGGGATAGGAGACAAAACTTGAAAAGGCAAAACAATACAAAAGTACCTCCATCGGTAGGCAGTCACAATCTTCGAAGCCGCAAATCAATATGTAAATGAAGGGATTAGCTAACCCGAGTAATAAAAGTAACGCTGAACTGTAGGAAAGAACACTTCCCTGGGGACGCCAAAAGGATCAAGGAAACACAAAAGGTGAGTGAGTTTTATTCATCTCATGTTTAAAATGTAAATCAACGATATTTCATTCCCTGTACGTGGTCTACTGTAGCACTGTAATCCTCCATGCGCCAAGACCTAATACGCGTTATCTGGGAAGTTGCGTTAGGAGTCATACAACACTTAATACTTTCATGAATGTGTAGGCAATCGCTTTTCTCGAGACACTGAATTGACCGCAAGATTTGTTCTCATAACATAAAAATATTAGATGAGGAGCATACGATAAAATCAGCTTATTTCTTAGACGTTCTAACAGAGCTTTGCTTTCATTGTTTGTAGAACGATGCCGATTTAGTTGTGAGTATCTGTACACTCTTTTTTTAATGAGGACCTATTTTATAACGGAACGTTCAGGCAGAGATTAAGCAAAATTTTGAGAACAACCCAAGAACACACCCGGGCCGTGAGTCAGTTAAGAACGGCTGATTTTTGGTGAGAAGTGTAAATAAAGGTAAAAGGAATGTAAAACTCTGATCCAACAGGACAGTTAACTCAGATCCTTGGGGACGTAAACAATGCGGTTATTGCACGATACACTGAAGAACAACTCAGTTTGTTGTCGAACTTATTCTGATCACGTCTGAATGCATTTATTACCGTACAACTTATACTTCATGTTTGGAACGTTTTCAGGCTCAAATTGCAAATATAAGAAATAATAAATAAATAAATAAATAAATTAATAAATGAGAACGTCCAGCCTCAGCCCAAAAATGAGACGTTTTTAACAAAAAAGGTGTACTCAGCTCCGTTATCCATTTGTGTTGCACTAAGTTGACTGCTCGATTAAGGCTTTGATCTGTGACGTCTTCGCACGAAATTGACAACCGATTGCAATCGCTTACACACTTAAATTTTAGTAATAACAATGGATTGTCAAGGACACTTACACTTCACTTTGCTTCACTCCTCTTAGCTTGATGTCTTTACTCTCTGACTGGCGCAAAAAAAAAAGATGCCTAATCAAGAATAGTGCTCACCTGCGTATTTTCTTGGATCTTCTAGCTTAAAAAATCCTTAACCGCAGAACATTATCTGGCTGATGAATATTGTGCATGAGGTGTATGAAAAAGATTTCCGAACGGTCCCATACTCATTATATGCCGACAGTTCTTGAATACAGAAAACAAAAGTGAAAACAATGAATTGTCTTAGGGATTACGGCTTTGTTTGTAAGAAAATCTTTCCAATAAGCATCGCAAGTGAGCTGCAATTCAAGCAATTGCAGGAAAGAAGCCTGAAAATTTCAGGCCTCTTAGATACTAGTTGGGCGCCATTACCAACCTAGCAATGAGCCTCATATTGGGAGCGAGGCAAATTCTTGTGAATTCTTCGTTCCCGTAGATCACAATTTTAATTAAACAAATAATAATATTTTGAACTGCGAAGGAAAGAATGGAAGGTGTGACTTGATTTCGAGAACAAAGCTTTTAAGAGGCGGCAGCGAGCCTCAAATATTCCATCAGAAATAACGAGGAACATTCTGTTTTGGAGGACAAATTCGCTCCTAGTTGATTATTTACCGTACTGAGCTGTACTCAGGCTGTTCTCAGTATTCTCAGTATTTACTGTAGATAGACACTCTGTTATTATTTCCATTGTTACCTTTGCTTCTAGGAAACCTCGTGGCGGCTGGTTGGAACTTAAAGAAATACATGCATAATTTGCAATAACACAACACGAGTTGACTGTGTAATTCTTGCAATTCGGTTTTGTTCGAGGCTTTCAGCGATTTATTTATAATTAGCAAGGTGTTTTAACAAGCTTCAAAGAAGTCAGAGTAAAAAGAGCTTCTTTGAATACGATTCCCTTGTGTTTTTGCTGTTCCTGGTTGAATATAATTGGCCTGAGGATAAACTTACTCGATACCTCTGTTCTACCCCTAAAATTTAATTCAACTTCCAGCATATGGCCATAAACACGTTTCATAGATAAGCTTTTGAGATTTTTTTTATCAAGAAATGTGATCGCCGTGACCATGCGAACGCATCATCAAATTCGTAAATATATCTCTAAATCCAAAGAGTCAGTTTTCTAAAAATAAATCTCAAGCGATCCTGATCTCACTATGATTATTTATATAAATTTTACAGTAATCTTCCCATCTCGTAGCTTTCGACATCTGCAATGATTTAAAATCGTATATTTTCTCGAACAATATTTTTTAAGAAACATTATTCGATCAGTTATCCAGCAGTAGTTTGGTCGCCAATAAGTATATATTGCTGGAAGGTCTGACTAGATCGAATGTTATCTTACCTTTTAAATATCAACAAATCCAGAGAGCTTTCATCGCTTCCGATTATCAGCGAAGCCAGTTAAAATCATTCGAACCAAGGAGAATTATTTAGTCTTGTCTGTCGTGGTCATTTCGGCTTGCGTCACTCGCCTTCCCAAATCATGTTTCTCAAGACGGCTTATTGTCCGAGAACAGCCAAAATACGTTACCTGCTTTGAAGTCATCTGTTGTCACACCTTATCGCTGAATTATTTATCGTATTGTTTTCTGGTAGGGATAAAGAGAACCCGTCAAAAGCAGACGGCCGTATGAAGCACGTGACATTTTTACCACACGTGGTCTGAAAAAATGAACGCGGAAGACTGGTTACAAGAAAATAGCTACACAATGCGGAGGAAAACACCTAAGAAAAGAAGAAACCCTTGCTGACTCGATTCTCACTACTCCAAGTACAATTAAAAGAGTATGAGTAACAAGTGCTAAACAACTAAGCTTACCTTCATTCGTGAATACATGTATAGTTGAAAAGGTTCATTTCGAAATCAAGATATTCGCCTGAACAGCTCCAAGATGGCCAAGAGGCGAAACACAAATTTGAGGTGGATTATTCTTGTTTCAAGTTGTTTAATGCAAAAGCCATCATTTTATGCCATATTTTGGTTATCATCACACTATCTCTTATAAACGCAAATCCAAACGATGCTCGAAAAATGAACTTTAGAACGGTTCTTATGGAGTTTGGGCAATCTGTGTAATTACTTGATTCAAGCATGAAGAAAGCTAGGGAAAATAAAATAAAAAGTACTGCCTCCATCTCTCACTCTCATCAGTTATTCCTTACGTTCCGGCTAATGTCGTCACAGACTTGACGATTCTTACCTTACAGCAGAGCTTGCTTGTGCTACAAGGAAAGTTTTTCTTACGTTTAGCAATTCCCGCATGAATTAATTCTACCAAATGTTGACAAGTGTTAAAGAATAACTAGAAATTGCTAACAATTCCACTAGCATAAACATCACTCAGTTTGAAGCTGTTCAACTAAGGGCCTCTTTGCACGAGCCCAGGTTGATTTGTAGCCCAATTTGGATCACCGCAACAATCCTAAAAATATTGATTCACTTTACGCGAATCCGCGTTGCAGTTCTGCATTAATATGTGATTCGTTTCGAGATCGACCGGGGTAACCCTTTCTTCCGACGAAAAACCTGATTGAAAAAAACAGCCTTAATTGAATTTGATCTAATCGCTCGTTTCCTGTATACGGATTGGTCAGTTTTTTAAATGACACTGATAACAACCGTCACACTTTTATAATGAAGAAAAAATATATATACATTTAAACACGGAATCAGGGAAAACTTTTTTTCCTTGGTAGAAGGTTTTGTTTCAAGCATCGCCATTCCATTTGATATGTACAATAATGAAAATTAGGGCTGATACAATCATTATGTCATTTTGTTTTGCTTTGTTTTTTTAAAAAAATATTCTTCTGAAAGATTCATTGTTAATGCGAAGTAATCAGTGTTGAGTAGGTTGATAGACATATGCAAAAAAGCAGAAATCAATTCCCTTGTTTTATTCTTCCAACATCCCAGTGCGTGTTACAGCGTAATCTACCTAAACAAAATCAAGAAATGAACGAATTTAGCACATAAATAACACAGTTCAATCATTTAGCCGGAGTTTTCCCAGTGACAGTGATCTGTCCTATGTGACGCCGGTTGGAGAAGTTGTTATTGCGCGTGCCCATGTAACAGTACTCCCCAGGCTTTGTGATGCGGAAGCATGGCGGGTTGCAAGAGGCCGGGGCGTTGTTCAGTTGAGCCTGCAGTGTTTTGTCACCAGTGTAACAGCCCTTGTTAAGGTGAAGATTTAACTTGGCGGCATCAAATTCGTCGACATGGTCAACTACTTCAAGAGGAAGGCTGGAACACGCTGCCGGTTTGAGAGATTGGCATCCTTCCTTTATCCAGCACACGTTGGTGCGATCAGTACCTGAAATGAGAAAGGAATTGATTCAAGGTTTTACTAATCAGATTTAGTTTACTCGGTCGGCTGTTATTTGCTCATCGTGGTAATATATTGATTAGTCATCGAAAATATTCAGGCTTGAGCTTTTTAAGTCAGATGAATCCAGAATTAAATATGCAATATCGTGTTTTTCTCACGTGCTGTTCCCTCTCCAGCATTGTTCTGATTGTTGTTTGAGCCTACCGATAGAAGCAAATAAATAGGTAAACAATTGGACACAATGAAAAAACGAAATGGGAAATGGAAATAAGAATGAATTTATGAACAGGTCACAAGAGTTCGTATCAAATAGATTGTTCCTTCTCACCGGACCAGACGAAACACACCACATCCTCCGTTGTAACAGTGAGGCGTTCAGGATAAAAGCGATATTCCATGGCAGGATACGCCTGCACTATGTTTCCTCTCTTGCCCATTCCATTAATGTAATAGATGTTGCTATGCTGAAATTTCATGGGCAGTTTGCTGCGTGGTTTAAGAATGATCACATGACTTCTATCCTGGAATGTTCTACCAAGCTGAGCAGTGTTCAAAGCGATTTGAAGATCGGTCTTATTGTCAACAGCTTTTGTTTTCGGATTATTTTTAACCCTGAGAAGAAAAGAATAATCGATCTGTAAACGCTCTTTTTTCACGTTGGTCTCTATGTCCAATCAGATCTATTCGGCTGAGTGCAATTTAACCGAGGTCTATTCCAGTTTGAATCAAATCCCAGAGTACCATGTTTCCTTTCCACCCGTCAGCTTTTCACTCGTCTTAAGGGATTTCATGTCGATGAAACTCACTGAGAGCTATCAGATCAAAAATTACGAAATGAACGCTTGTGTATTCCAGATCACGATAGCAATGTGTTATTGTTGTAAACAGAAGAAATTTGAGCCTTATTTTGTTGATAATAGAGAACAAACAGTGTTATTAGACGATCGGGTTTTCAAACATTTAGGAAACTAAAACATTTCACTTTAATTTTTGTTAACTTTGGCGATTCTACTAACGGTAAAATGGAATGACTTGGTAAAGTGGTCAGGAGCCCTACACATCCTAGAACATCAGTATGTATATTATCCATACTGTTCAATACACAGTTCACTGACTGATAAGGAGAATTTGTCTAACAATCAAGAGCTTCTTTAGTTGGCCATCCATTACTTTATTCTTGCGACCTTAGTGTTTGATTCAGGGTGTTATTGTAAGGAGAAATGAGAAGTTAGTCACTCTAAGGGGAAATGGATTAAGTACCTACTCGTTATTGTTCTTAGCAGTAAACCCACGGGGCACATCGCTTGTGGTTATATTGTACCTGCGAGGAAAAATCAGTGTCACTTAAGCGTGACAGAATTGCTTCCATAACTGAACTAGGTTTTGAGTTAGACACAAGCATGTCTGAAAACTAGTGTATATAATGTTCTTGAAATGGTTTTTAGTATTTTATGAAAACTCGTTAAGTTGAGGGTATCATAATGAGGTACGTTCTCAGGAAGCGTTATCAATTAATTTTAATAAGCATATGCGGTGTTCGACATGTCATCATGAGTTGGTAAAAAGGTTGATATCCAGTTATTTTTATTTTCTTTTACAGTTCTCTTGTTTTAACAGGATTTGGGAAGATTGGTACTGAAAAATCATAAGGCCAAAATGGGTTACATGAAGGAATCTCGAGTTGAATGCGTCCGTTTCTCCTTTCTGATGTAAAGAGAAGAAAATTTATCATCATGAAACCTACTGATATTTAAAGTCCTGCTTCTTGTTTTCAACGCTCCATCGCCTCTACTTCCTGATGATTAGTTTTCTCACCTGAGTCGTATCACACAGCGTTGGGTGGTGTTTGTTGGAAAGCAAGGAACCTTCCACTTGTAGGACGAAAACTTTCCTTCCATGCTCATTCCGTTATGATTAACGACAGTGGATGGGGCGTAGATCACTTCAGGAGGCTTGTGAACAAGAACAAACTGCTCCTTTTGATCAGCTCCTTGAGAGATCTTGTGTGGTTCGTAAGGAATGCCTCTTGCCAGTTTCATTTCGCCCACATTATGACAAGTGCTCAACACACCAGCAGTTTTCTCAACGTAATTCGTTATGAATTTTGTCCAAGTTCCTCCAGCCGCCTTGCATTTCTCTGAGGTGATGTATTTTGCAACACATTTTTCTCCTTTAACGTTCGCGTTGTCGGGCGGACAGTCTTCATTTCCGGCAAGTTTGGTAGGCATTATACATAAGTCTAAAACGTGAGATTTAGGGAAAGTTTCAAATGGATTTGCTTTGATAACAAAGGTCAGTCAATGCTGTATAGTACTGTACTTATAAAACCGTAAAGAGCAAACCTGACTTACATTTGTGTCCATAGTGAGGGCTGTTTACGTATTCTTTCATTAGTTGCTCGGTCTTATTATCGCTGACCATGATAGCAATATCCTTCCAAGGGGTAGGGCCCCAGTATGGATAGTAATCGCGTTCCTCAGGGACCTCCAAGCCCCTCCTTGTCCCTGCGGCATTCTGTCGCGTATAAATCGGTAGATCACCCTTAAGTTGTTGGTCAGCAGTGAACAAACCTGGAGCATGAGCAATAGTATCGTTACTATCATGAAGAGAGTGACTCATCGAGATTCATTTTTGTATCAGTCAGTTCGGTATTTCAGTTTGTTTAAACCTCTTACCTTTGTTTCTCTCTCTCCGATAATACGCCTGATAATAGTTGGCTGGTTCGTGAAGTCCTCTGTCTCTTCTTATGTAAGCATTCTCTCGCGCGTTTTTCGAAAATGACTGAGTGGCAAGAGTCTGCCCATTACGAATTGTATGATATTCAAATTCTTTGTTCACGTCGTTGGTTGCCATCTTGCCCTCTGGATAAGGCTGACACATGTATTGTAGAATAACTTGGGTTTCTACCATGTCGTTGGTATCTGGTCCAGTTCCGTGTTGGTTTGTCCACATGATATCAACTTCGGTTTTTACCTTAGCATCGCATCCACTCATGTAATATTCCTGATTGGATTATTTAAAGAAAATATCAAGCATAAGAGAAAGAAATGCAAGAGAGCAAACAAAAAGACAACTACTAATAAATGATAAACGAGTTTTACCTGTGGCAGTTGTCTGAACTCTTGAATGTTGTCTCCAGGGTTACTATCCAAACTGTCGCCGACATTGTAACCAGCCTTACCGTTATTCTTAGGAAGAAGACAAAAGAGTTATTTATGAACTGAATTACTTTCGTCTTTGTGGTTAAACTGCGATTAACAGGGTAATTAAGTATTATCAACGTAGTTGAGAGCGTAAATTGGCCACCGTAAAGAGTTTCAAAGCTGACGTTTCGAGCGATTGACGATTAGTGTCTTTAGCAGCCTTCCCCCTTCAAACTGTGATTAGACTGAGTCCACCTCAATCCAAATGACCACGAGGTGAAAGCGTCTGCGGCAAAATTTCTTAAGAGGGTCATTTTCATTTCCCTCTTTGATCATCAAGGCGTTCCAGTAGCCGGCGAAGTCTGCTTTTTCTAACCTTTCTAACGCTTCAGGAAAATGTTACAGTCAGCCGATCCTCGATGCTATGCAGGTAGTCTTCAGATTTCTAAACCAGTCATTATCCCGATTCTCTTTCTAGTAGCAGCAGCAGAGGCATTATCATTATTTTTTTTACATCTTACTATGATAATGATTTTAGTTTGTCTTGTTTTATTAACTCTCCCTTAACTTTGGGGTAAAATCAAAAGTACCGGTGCGGTGGGGTGGTTGTTTCTTCCCAATCTCTTCCCCCCCCTCCCCATGAAATGCAGTTATATGGCCATAAACATAAAAATGATCGTTTCTCATGGACTCAATTCTTGGAAAGAAGGCAAACGAAAAAAAAAGGGGAAGGATACGCTTTCTGTAAATTTACGTTCTCAGGTTTATCCCGTTTTAACCAGATGAAGAAGACTTTATTCAAAAAAGAAATCGTTTGGTTAAATCAATAGAACGAGCAAGTCCAGGATTTTCCTCAGTGTTGGTCAATCACTTTCACCAGGGGGACGGCAATGGGTAACAAAATATTTTATGGGAATAGCCTTCGATAAGGTTACCGCAATAAAAATCGAGTTTGTAATGGTAATCTACCTGCGAATCAAACAATCTGTTTGCATTTCTGACGTTATCTTGGTTACCGTTCAAGCGATTGTTGGATCCTGCTGGAGCATGCATGTACATGTCCGATATACAAGGCTCGATGAAAAGAGCCATGAGGCAGCCCCAAATAAAGATGGTCTTCATGACCTACATGAAAGAAAGCCAAGATCAGTTTTTAATGAGAAAATTAAACTCTGTTCTTGTTGTCATAGCAACAGATTTTGACGTTGTCAAGGCATTTCATTTAATGTCGTGGTACGTGCGATACAAGCGTTGAGTGAAAAAAAAATTTGGCTTTGCAACTTCAATCAACAGAAATAAAAAGAACAATATTTATTCAAACGACTCTACGTTAAGGAAGAAAACAAATGACAGAAATCCGAGTACGAGAAGAGTTGTAACCATGTTTGCCCTCTGAAACCTCCCATGAAACTGAAGTTTAGTAACCACGTTTTCCCTCCTGTAGTGTATTGAGGACAAAAGGAAAGTACTTGTACCAAAGTAATTAACATCACTGTGGGACCGTGACTGAATGACGTTAAAGGACTTTAAACAAGTAACATGATTGCACCAGCTTATTAGGTGGTTGATCGATGAATAAAGACAGAATACAGAAAGCAGTTGAAGAGTGAGTGTTTTCTCTAAATAAATACACAACAGCCCCCAATGAACCTGAAACAAAGTCACAAGGAATTGGACGAGAATCTTTGTGATTTCTCGTCTCCAATTTTTCCAATCAGTTGGTGAAGAGTCGCCAGGGACTTAGGGAAAATTTCTGAATTTAAAAGCTTAATTTATTTAAAAAACCCCAGCTTAAATTTGATGCTGGTTATGATGACTTGAATAATGTTTAAGTCATTGCCGCAATCAAGTCTCTCGTTTAAGTTTACTCGATTAAAAAATCAAAAGCTATCACCCAGAGAGAAACTTGAGCAATTTCAAACGACTCTCCCTATACGCCACGAAGGTGGCAATTCTGTTCTAGCGTTTATCTTGCCAGTTTTTAACGCTGAAAATAGTGTTGCAACTGAGAATTAAAACTTGGTAGCAGTGTCTAAAATGAGCATTCAAGCGTTTTACTTACGGCTCCGAGTTTACTGTCAGCTAGTTCCCGCTGCTAATACCCGCACCGTGTAAAGTTTCGTAATGTATTGGTATCAACGCCCTGAAAACTAATTTATAACATCTCTTATCAGGACTCTTGACCTTTTTCACATACATTGTATCACGTTTTGAAGAGTTAATGATGTTTGCGCTTGCATATGAAAGAAAATGAATCCCTTTATTCATGTTATGCTGAGAATTATGCAGCTGTGCAAAGTTTCACTATAGAAGAGTTGAATAAAACGTTCTGGACAACAACAAACAGCCATAACACGTTTGTGTAACGTGTGTTTCTTTGCTGACAGTCTTTCAAAGAAATGTTTGTACAATGAACGTGTGAAGTTGTAATAGACATTATTATGAGATGAATGAGAAAAAGATATTATTCTATCAACAGTTATTTATACTTGAAAGTTCTTTACGTAAAGGCTGCTGTCCTTGTTTGCACAAATCTATTTCATTTGGAATCTCAACAATTCATTGAAACTGTGTATCACGAAAAAGCTCAGTTCTTCTTACCACACATGTATCTTCGTTGAAAGTGTCTGAACAGTATAATTATCATAAACACAGGCGATTGATAGGTTCCTATTCAATTAAGTGAAAGAAAAATAAGTGCAAACTCTCGGACACATTTGGTTGTTTGAAGAATTTACTTGAAAGAACCTCAAACACTGAAAGGTTCTAGTTTCTAGCGAAACTTCAGTGTATTCAAAAGCAGAATTCATGATATCTTTAATATCTGCTACTAAATCACTCTTAGTGCAACTTTGGAATGAATTAACACCTTGTATGAAGCCGGTGAAAAGTGCCAGCGAGTTTTTATCAGCTTAACAGACAAAGTAGGCTTCATTTTTATTCAAATGCTGTTATCTATATATTATTCTGTCTATCAAACTCTTGCTTGATATTGTACAATCAAGGGTGTCAGTCTGGATTGTTAAAGGGGGAGTGTCGTCGTTGTTGAGTTTTCTTGATTTGTTTGATAAGGAGAAATTTACAATATGTATCAGTCTATGCATTATTAAGGGGGCAGGTGATATGTGTTTAGTTTTTTCTCTGATTTGTTTGACGAGGAGGTAAATACTTATTAGGGAGTACAAGGTAAATTCCCTACTTTTCGCATTCCGCGGATTTCATACGTTATTGGATTGGAAATCGTTTAAACCTTTTTCGGTAATTTTCTCTCGAAAGGAGAAAACTATAGAAAAAACTATGAGAGACGTGCTTTCCTCAAATTTTGCGATGATAAATGAGGTGGTAATTTCTGAAAGAATAACTCTTCCATCTCTCAAATTTATACCGGACTGAAATTGTCAATAGGGGGCTTCCCGTAAATTACATTCTGCGATAAAAGAATTACATTCTGCGATAAGAATCGTCAAAGCAGGTTTTATCTGAATTAGAATCAAAATAATTCAAGGATCTCAAAAAGCAAGAGCCCACCTTAACATCAAATCTTAAAATTATGGCTTATAATTTACTCAGCAGCTTCCTGAGTGGTACCGTACTTCTCTCAACCAAGCTTGTTGAGGTCTTTCTCCTTCTCGCCCCCCCCCCCCCCCCATCCCGATATGCTTGGGAATGAGTTTGTATTCTACTAGGGAACGGAAGGAGAAATGTCGAAAGTGAGGTATTCAAACAATTGTCACTTTTCCCTCAGCTGCTAAATTTGCAGCTTCACTTTGGCGAGCTCTTCATGGTTACTATCTCAAAACATACCGTTTCCACATCGAGGTCAAAATTGAAGAGGATTGCTTTAGACGTTTTTTGTTTTTTCTTTCATTACTAGTACTTTCAATTACAAGGATTATAAGGATAAGAAAGGACTTATCTTTCAAAAATCATTTCGTTCAAGTTCAAGAACACGAATTTCGCCGACCTTTATGTCATACGTAGAAACCCCAAGCTTACTCAAACACCATTTTGCATTTCTCTTCGGTACGTCCTAGCTTTTCGAACGTCAAATGATGACATAACCATTGCGATCTGTTTGCAATTCAGGCACGTGCAGTCTTCAATGCCACCAAATTACTTACCTATCATGTAATCAAACGAATATTTGATTGCGGAGTCTGTCGAGAGATCTAACTTACCACACGTATTTTTATGATATTTGTTTAGAGGAAAATCGCCGCAAACATTGGCTATTGATCAAACGCATACTTATCTATTGAGACGGTTACCCTAAGCATTAAGATTGAGATAGAGCCCCTATGAGAGAAAAGCTATTTTGCAGCAGTACTTGATTACGCGCGTTGTGACTTTCAGAAAAAAAAATTGTTTTAAATTCAATTTCAGTTCACTGGACAAGACCCTTAACCTTTTATAACTCAACATCACTATGCATATTATCCATACTATTCTCAAACCTTTTAAATATGCTGACAAGAAAAGTTTGTGTAATAATCGAAAGCTTTTTAGTTAGTGATCATTTCCTTCATTCTCGCGACTTTATTACGTGATTCTGGGGTTGATATTGTAAGGAGAAATTAGACGCTCGTCACTCTTATTGGTTCAAGGGTTAATTACTTGAAAATTCCTAAAACTCGTTTAGAAGATACATGCAGAGAAAAAGCAACGGTTTTCAGAAGCAATTCTAACCAGAAATAGCCCCAAACCGGGGCATGTAAAAATGGTTTGATTGTTGGTTGGACAAAGATTGAGTCGTACTTAGGATTTGTCGAAAATATAGAACTAGACACACGGGAATCCGGGATGTGCAGATCGAAATATAATTGCCATTTATCGAGTTGCGATGAAAGCCTGATTTCTTAGTAACAATTTCGGCGAAGAACGAACATGCTGAGGCGATCACGAAATTTCGGCGAAATGCTCAGTTTTACCAAGTGAACAGTAATACCAAGAAACAAAGGCCTTGATGTACAAAAGGCAATGAATTGTCGGTAAAATTCATAAAACTCTCGCTCAGATCGCCTCGGTCAGTTCTCTCTTCTTCTTCACTTCTTACTCAACCGATCGACCTTCTTTTACAACAGGAAAGACGATGGCAAACAACACATTTTATGGATATGGCCTAAATACCGCCACTGACGGAATATGCAATTGCCAGGTTCACTTTGTGCTCAAGTTTTTACCTAGATCATACGTATCAGCGCAGACAATGATTTACTTCAACACTAAAAAAAAAACAATCGAAATGAGCCATTTCGCCTCGAAAGTCTTATACCACTTTTAATTTCACAGGTGTATATTCGAACACATCCAAACAATTAAGACATCAACGTAAAAACGGATGCGGCCATTTTGATCAGACCGATGGTTGGAGAGTGTGCGCTGTGTAATATTGCGCTCGCGCCGGGAAAATGATTTGCAGGGACAAAATGAAAATCTAAATATTGTGGGAAAAAGAAAAACTTTTTAAGCTTAGGTTTTTCGTTTTTTGTCCTGAATTCTTTTCACGTATACTTTATGAGATGTGCTCTTACTAATACGCCTGATGCAAAGTATTTTCTTCCAAAGGACTTTGAGATCTTCAAACAGACCAAGGGGTATATCATCAGAGTCCTGCTTCGTCAACAGGGAAGTATGAAAAAAATATTGGGTGTCGGTAAAAACACAGATGATTTCATATAGGTGTGCTTCGTCTAACACCATCAACGAGAATAGACACAACATGAACAACAATATTTTGTGCGGCTGATCATTTCAGGAGAATATTGTTTTGTCTGTTGTTCGGTGCGTTACGCCGATGTAAACAGGAAGGAAAGTATAATATCGTGATTTTATTGATAACTTCTTCATGTTTCAACCAGAGATATGAGACATTAGCAAGTTATGAAAATTTCATTGAGAGAACAAGATAAAAGCACAAAAAATAATTTATTTCGTGCTCTCTGAGCTTAAATTTTTATATACAAGTATTTGCAAGAATAAATGTCACAATTAATTGCTTTTAGTAACATAACAGTTATCGTTAAACTTACCTGGATAATGGTTCTTAAGTCTGATGAAAGTATTGCGACAACAAAAGGAATAAAATTGGTTAATAGTGAACTACCATTAAATGTAGCTAAAATAACTAACAAAAGTACGATCGATGTAGGCTAGGATGTATTTTTGAACACAAAAAGCTTTAAATTACTTACCGATGGCCGAGTTATGCTCTTTACCAATTACAAAAAAATGTTGTCCAGTTTGAGGGCTGACAAAGCTTCTCTAAACTGACAGTGATTTGAAGTTCACTGAACGAAAGTTTACGGCTTATATGAGCAGCAATGACGTGTGTTAGTACACGTGTCATCTGCAACACGCGCCTATAGGCAGTTCCGCGGCAAACGGAATTCAGTCAGTTCCCACGCAAATTCAAAAGGTAGCCTGGCGCCTCGCTCTCGAAGAATATTCGAAGTGCCTGACTCGATTGTCTGTTTTCTTTTTTAATTATTATAATTGCAGTTCAATGCAATCACAGGGGACAAGATCAAACTTAACCTAAACAAATTGTGTCTACTTCTTCTAACTCTCCCAGGAGAGTTTTGCCCTGCAAAGCGTTGGCGATTGGTGCGGAAGAGCACTGGTCCGCCTCATTTCTCACGCCAGCTTTGATCACGCTTGAGCAACATTTCCTTGTAGGCCGATGGTTTCAAAAGGTTTAGGTCAAGGGTTTTGGTTTTTTTCTTTTTTTTTTCTTTTCGCGATTTCTAGATAGTAAATTCCAAACTAAAAAGTTAAAAGGTGTACAACGTAGTTTTAACATTTACAGCCACAGACTAAATGGGCAAGAATGGCTTTAGCATTGTTAAAGAAGTCTATTCAGATTAAGATTTCATATAACGTGATTATACCAAAAGCTACTAAAAACTTAGTAATGAGTTCAATATTGATTTTTCGACGTGATTTTTCGATTCAATAAACTTCTGATGTTAGGCCTTAGCATGCTCTCGTCGGATTACCAAATTTAACCCAAAAGCCTCGCTTTTGAGGTTCTAGTAACACTTACTTGGAAAGTTTTCCCAAAACACCTGTATCAAAACAATACCTTCATAAAGAAAGCAAAAAAAAAGGGGAAAAGATTCATGAAAATTCTAGTGCAAACGAGCCTTGAGTTGATCTTGCCGTGAAGGACGTCAGAAGTTAAGATTCACGGTATTTCACTGCGGCAAGATGCTAAACAAATGCCTCATTTACCATATCACTAATACAGTTCACGCTCTGCAGCTATGTTCAAGATGGTCAAGCACTAGGAATGAAACGAAAAACACAAATATTGAAGAAAAGTTCAAAACATTACAACTGCACCATGAGAAACTATATTTTTTTATGAAGAGCTCATAGCAAAATGAATAAAAAGGGTAAGTTTATACGAGTCTTTTACAATTAACTTAACTGAGTTTCCTTGTAAACTGATCCTAGATAATGTGCCTATTTTCGACCTTTACGCATGGTATGATACTATGCACGCAGGAAGTATATGCAAGGTTTGGACATTTTTGGAAATTTCCTGTACCGACTGTGAATATATGAAAGTCGTATATTTGTACTGCGGATAAAGACGTGAATATGAAAGCGATCTTCGCAGTATTGAACGCTTCTTGAGCAGTAATGAAATTGGCCACAGATTAGCCACGAATGAAAGGGTAAGTTTATGGACTTGATGATCAAAATAAAACTTCTCCCTCATTTTTATTCTTCTATCTTTCTAAACTAATATTTGGTTGCTTCCCTTATGCCGAGGATAACATCGCACGTGAAAGAAATCGACTGAAATATTCCGTTTTCAGCATTTAGGCAGGTCTAACAATAAGTTAAATTGGTTTTATCAACTGAGTTGAAAATTTAATTTGGCCACCATAGATAGTTTCTATGGTTTCTTCAACCTTAGAAACATTCTGTGGTGGCCAAACTAGTTGATAAGTCAAATTATTTTGTAATACCACCCCTCCCCCACCGACCCAAATTTTTGAAATAATAAATTTTAAGTGGCTTAACACAAAGCTACTGAAGCTGATTTCTATTGTGTCTTCGGATTGTAGAGCAGACATTTTTTCTTGTAACTGCTTCCGTTGAAGCTAAATGTTACCGCTTTCGGGAAAAGGTGCGAAATATTTTCTGGTTAGATTGACGCCCCTGTGATTAGTTCCTTTTAGATAGAAAATTATAGTTAGCGTTTCAGTTCAGAGAGACCCCGTGTGATCAAGATCGTTTTTGAATAGAAGACAAGTTAGACCGTAATCCTCGATAAAGTAATCAAGGCCCACGAACGTTAGTAAGGAATAACTTGTTATGTGGTCATGTTACCCAGCTCGTAGTCGTTACTCAAAGCCAAACTTATCGCTCGTTTTTTACCTTTCTTTTGGTTCTTTTAATTGCCATGTGCTCGTTTCCAAAATCGAGATTAATCTCATGCTATGATCACAATACTTAGGTGATTTTTTTTCGTAATGATTTCAGTTGACCGCTTCGATATAAGAAGGCCTCATGGAATAGGAAAAATAATAAAGAAAGGAAAGATTATATATTAGTTTGGTGTTCATGGCGTGCGCGTGTATCAACCCGGGAATCGAGTTTCTAGCTCTAGCTTGAAAAGGAACATTTACATTTCTTACAGCTTCGCTGTTATTTACACTGCTGAACTTTCGATTTCATCCAACGATTACAGTAACTTAGTAACCTGACATATGCCGTTGTCTCGCGCGGTTTTGTTACGCGCGATACTTCAAAGCTGTTCGGTGTTCCTTCGTTCTACTTATCTACTTTCAAACTCAGCATTAAAATAAAGGTTAGGTAAAGGCAAGAAGATTTCATTTTCAATGTGATTTACAAAATATGGCAAAGTACTTCTCCAATAAATCGAAGGCTAGTGCACTTAAGTCGTGGCAATATAAACAAGTGCTGATAAACTTCCACACGGTTGCATTGTGCTCTGCAGTTTTTTAATTCCCCGTGTTTTCAACACATTCCCAGAAATAAGAGATTAACTTTTGGGAAATTTCTATCTGTCTGAATGCTACCTCTTTGACCAGAAATGATGAAAAATCTGATTTTTGTTCTTAAAAATGGGGGTCGACTTATACACGAGTAAGTATGGTACTTCAGATATCGCGGGAACAGTTCAAATAGGTTGTTTGTTCAATTGAAATGCACTGGAAGCTTGTTCTCCACCAATACAAGAAGAAAAGAAGAAAAGGAAAACACTTCACACTGACAAACTCTTTAGAAGAAAGTGGTCTTGATAATACATAATTAACACAACTGTCATTTAATACTTGATCAAATGATCTAACAAGCCAGTTTGAAAGGATCTCTATTATATTACTATTTTGACTCATTATTAACATTCTAGTTTTTTAAAAAATTCCATTGCAAAAACAACAAGACTCATGTATGCATGTCATTTGCCCAAAAAAGGAGGTGACCAGCACTTTTATCATCAAAATCTCATAAAAGTTATTCTTTTAAATATTATTTACAATTACTTCATACAATGAGATGTAAAAAATGAAAAAAAAATCGGAGCTTGACATATTGAAGTAAGAAATGTAGAAAAAAATTTGACCCCTGACGCAAACTTTGTACTCAAATGATTATCTATCTTCAAAAGATATTGCTGACTGTTTCAAGATCCGTACTGAAAGAAGGATGTTGCTTGAATGAAAAAAAAGCACAGCAATTTCAAAGATGAGAACATTTTGGAAATTCTGAAAGAGTGGTCAGAATTCTGACGTTTTTTAAAGAGCATCTTAAGGGGTAGGGAATGGGTGCGGAGAGGCTGGAGGAGCTGGGTGGTTGAGGGGGGAGGTCAGGGGCTCAAATTTGCTGAAAAAGACCGTTGTTTCTCTCGGTTTAAGCCAGTAACTCTAAGAAAAGTTTTAAGTAGAAATTATGCTATCACATCAATTGGTTGAACATAATTATAACATAATAATTGTCATCAATTTTTGGTTGAACAATAGAGAAACAATTTTCTATGCAAAATTCACTCTCAGAATTCATTCAACTGATGCACAACACTCCTTTTTGACTTCGATTTGAAAAGTTATTATTGCGTGAGCACATGTAGTAGAAACATCCTTTGTTACTGAATTTCAACATAATGCCTCCAAATGATGCTGGGGCATTATTCAAAAGAACATCCATTTTGTTATTCTTGGTTTCCACAGACTCAGCAGCACATGTCTTACTCCGCAGACAGGTATAGTAACCTTTCAAATGAAACACACAACAAAATTGGAAATTGGATTTGTAATCAATTACTAGAAACATTAACCTTTCACCCCTAGGAGTGACTAGCATTTAATTTCCCCGAACAGTATCATCTCTGAGTCAAACATGAAGGTCTTGACAACAAAGAAAATGATTGCCAACTTAAGAAGTCCTTGATTGTTAAACAAATTCTCCTTGCCTGTGTATGGGAATTGAATGGAGAGCAGTATGGAGAATATGCATACTAAACTCAGGATGTGAAGGGTTAAACCCCACACTAAGGTATCTTTTTTCTGTATTGCTGTTGGTTGTAAAATTCCCATTTCAAAGTTACTGCTGGTAAGAGGATCAGACTACACATTAATTTTGTTTGCCCAATCTAACCAACTTTTCCCTCCAAACAATAAAAATCTGGGAATAATCTATGCATGTTTCTGTGTAAAACAGATGAATTCACCTAACCAAGAAGGAGTTAGAGAGCTTACTGCACAGCCAGCAGTTACAATTACTTTGAATTACTGACTAGGGTTTCCTTTTGTATCCCACCCTTCCGCATGACATGCCATATGAAAATGGACAAATATTGTACAAGACTGCCAATTTAAAAAATGATTAAACTGCCATACCTGCACTTGCCAAGCTGACAGCAATATCCTCTGGTTTGGGGTCTTTTAATTCAAGGCTGGACCAAACAGCTGTGGCCCCCTGAAACATTTTGGACATTTCAAATGGGAGGGGGTAGTTATCCAAGGAATTGCCAGTTTCTACAATGTTATTTCTGTCAGAGCCTGTGGAATAACAAATCAGAGAACATTTCACCTCCTCAGTTTTAAAATCATAACAAGTTCCTGACTGTCCTCAAAAAGAAGATATAGTATCAACTGTACATTTTATCTGTGAAGGCTGGTACCATCTCTAAGCCTGGTTCAGGTGTGTTTTCATACCTCGAATATTATCACTCACTATGCGCTACAAAAATGGGGTGCTGAATGACATTGGTTTTATTACTATCTTTCACCTTCAGTCAAATATCTGTTTTCCTTAATTTTTTCATGAATTTATATACAGAATGCAGAAGTTAAAAAAAAAACAAAAACAAAAACAAAAAAAAAACCCACTTACCACTCTTGCCTTCACCAGCATCCCCAGCTTGGCCATCACCAGCTGGACTATTGTTGTTATGTGAATTGGAGCCTACAAATGACAGCCACAAAAGAATTTATCCATGCTGAAGCCATCATGATGATAGAAGGATTTGTTAGCCACCTTTACAAAAACTGGTATTCATGTACAGTAACAACTGGCACAAAGATCTGTTTATGTTAGATGTTGAGAAAAAGTTTTTCTTACCTGTCCATTGAATGTGCACAACATCAGTTTCTTTTTTAATGTTCAGTTTGTTTGGGACAAAGTCATACTCAACAGCTGGATAAACCTCATAGGAAAAAAAAATTCAACAAGAAAATAATCAATTATCTGTCCCTCAACAATGAAGCAGTTGTCACGTTTGTACAAAATGGTTCACAATAAAACAGCAGAGCTGAAGTCTACAAACCCAAATTTTAGCTGGTAAAAATTCAATCTGACACAGATACAGTTACGTCAAAAGCTAAGAGGTTTTAAAAGTGGGTTATAGTCTATAATCTTCCACAACAAAGTACTCTCTATTGATGATAAATACCTGTACAATATTTCCTCTTTTCCCACGAATATTCAAATTATAGATATTCTTGTCAAGAGGCACAGCTTCTGTAAATCGTGGACTAAGTTGAATGATGTGGGACCTGTCCTGAAATGTTCTTCCATACTGTGCGGTATTTAAAGCAAGTTTTAGAGGTGATGTAGCACCAATGTCAACTGCAGGATTCTGCTGAATCAACCTGGTGAAAACATACAACATATTACAAACTTTGTGGTATAAATTTTAAAACTTGCCACTGCACCTTCAATTACCATGCAAACTATGAACTTTACTTTGCAGAAAAGAGTATGCTTAAGATGGCATTTCAGTCAGTTGAATAGTGTAATAATAATAATAATAATAATGGAAAATAAACAACAACAACAAAAACAAACCAACAAGGAATAGACCCCACTACTTACAACTCAAGATCACAACTCTTGTACAACCATCCATTTACAACATGACAAAGGAGTTAACCCATTACACCCTAACATGAGTATCCACATTCTCCATTCTATTCTCTACAGATATCTTTTAGTACTGACAAGGAGAATTCATTTGAATATCAGAGCATCTTAGCTCGGCAAGCACTTCCTTTATTCTCATGATCTTAATGAATGATTTAACAGTATTACAGTAAGGAGAATTTAGATGCTGGTCACTTTTAGGGTTTTAAAGGTTAAAATGCAGTTTTCACATTGTATAGTTTCACTGCAGTGGCAAGGATACTTACTTATTATTGTAAGTAGCATTAGTGTTCCAGCCATCATAGTCACTTGTTGATATGTTATATCTGAAAGAGATACGAAAAAACACTGCAGAAGGACAGTTAAGCAACAATTACTGTTACAATAACACTAATAAAAATACCATTTATATATTTCTATGGTGCAGATAAACATGACTTATGCATTTGATCAAATGAGCTTTACAACAAAAAAACCATCTTAAAAGTTAAAATTCATTATTAATAAGTAAAAATACATTCTATATCCTAGAAAAAAAAAACATTGTACTTAAATGCATATCCTACATCAGAAGCTCCAGTGTAGTAAAGAAAAATTGTCTTTAAACTTGAGATTTAAAATGGGCTTGAGTGCCTGCATTTCTGATTAATATTGGTAAGTAGTAGTTGGTGGTAAATGACATTTGATTACACCCCTCCCTCTGACACACATACACACACACACCCAGTGGAGGTTGCTATCATCCATGTCAAGTGGAGAGTTGTTTATCTGTCCCAATATTTAAGTACTGCAGTGCATGTAAACTGAATGGTCTGTTTTGTAATGACTCAAGTAGCCTAATTGGTCAACTTTTATCTGTCAGTAAGTTTAGGTTGTTGTATTCCATTTGTTTGTTATGTAAATGTTTTGAGTAATTGGCTTGTATGGTGCTGGTCCAAGGGCATAGCTAGGGGGGGTCCTGGGTTGCCTGTATCCTCCCTTTGTAAGTTCTTTTATTTGTAACATTAGGATAAACATGGCGTGGAGGTCAACATGACAATCTAGTGAGTATCCTCTATTTGACACAGTGTAACCCCCCTTTGAAAAATCCTGGCTACACCCCTTGTGTAGTAGTTGAGAAATAGTAACAGCTGCCTTCACTCCTACTAAGGCTGTTGAAATGCCAGTCACTGCTAGCAATAACATTCTTTTCCAAGGCTACTATTAACTGGGTGATTACACACTGCTGAATATTAACAGGTTTACCCATCTTTAATGTTACTCACCTTATCCTAAATACACATAATTGAGCTAAATCAGATGGAAAGCGTGGAATTGTCCAAGTAAAGTTTGGTGTCACCCCATCTGGAGTGTTACCAAGATGATTGTCCCTTGTCCAAGGAGCTTGACCACAGTGAGGTGCATCAAGTTTAACTAAACACCGAGGGTTATCAGAACCAAGAGGGATACCCCAAACATGTCCTGCATTTTTACATTTATCTTGATTGTTGTACTGTACAGAAGTTATATCCTCAAGATAGTTTGTAAACATCATCCATTTCCCTCCATTCTCAGTACAGTCCTTTTCATTGTTATGTTTTGACCATTGTTTGCGTACCTTCTCATCAGGTGCTAGGTAATACTCAACACACTCTCCTAACAATCAATCGATCAATCAGCCAATCAGTCAATTAGTTCATCATACGTTCAATGGATTCAACCCCTAATGCTAGGAAACCAATTGAAAGGAACATTGAAAACGCATCAGATGCTAACGACAAAACACTTTGTGAACATTTTGCAGTTCAAAATGATTTCAGACAACTTTGATTTGGATTTTTCTTTCTGTTAAAGAGACTATGGTTGATAGAAAATATCCTGAAAAAGGAAAATACATATTAATCACACTTGTCTGAAGTCACTTCAACCTGGCATTAATTTTGAAATGTAACATTTGCATTGGTACATCAAGTAAATTACAGGAGCTAATAACATTTTTGACCCTTTAACTCTCAAGATCTAATCATGAATTCTCCATACAATTTCCCATATGTTGTTTATCATTCTTGTTCTGAGAATTTGATATTTTCATCTTTGATATTTTTGTTTCTTCTTGTTACCTTTCTGTTTAGAAATGAATGGATATTGTACTGAGGAGAAATTCCCTTTCAGTCACTCCTGGAAGTAAAAGGGTTGAGAAGCACATTTACAGTATATGGTCAAGTACAGGTGCAGACCATGCAAGCAACTTACGACTGGTCACTTATTATAACAAAAAAAAAATCCAAAAAGTTACTGTATAATTTTTAATTCTAGAGCCTATAAATATTTACCTTTGGGTTCAACATTGAAGCTGTGCTTTTTGTAATATTCACACTGGGATGTATCACTTGTTAAAACTGCAATGTCTTTCCATTCTGTAGGATGCCAATAAGGATAATAATCTCTCTCCTCTGGGCACTCGTATCCTCGTCGTGTGCCTGTGGGATTCTGTCTGGTGTAGATACTCTCTTTACCAGCTAGCTTTTGATCAGCTGTGAACAAACCTGAGAAATTTATATATAGAGTTAGTGAGAATTTCTTATAAGAACAAATAATAGAGAATGATTCAACAAGATTTCAGCCTGTTTGGGACACTGTGACCCGGTGACAGCAATGCAGAGATCTAAACAACTCAGGTCTACAAAGCATTGAACCATGATCTTTAAATGAATTGTATATGACAGTGACATGGAGATATATTCATGGCATGGTCTTTCCTGTGTGCTATGCCCATTATAATCACATATTTTGGTTCCATTACCTTTGAGCTGTAGCTTACACTACAGCAAATTCAGTGCACCAGGTTAAATGAATATTAGATATCACATGAATATCATTTCATTATATTTGAGAAAATCTTCAAGGACCTAATTTTCCAAAACACAAATCTATAGACAAGCAAAGGAAATAAGAGCCAGTAGATGAATACTTATCATTGATTCATGTACATTAATTCTCTAGGTTTTGCCACTAAAATTAAAACATGTAAATCTGCAGTGTCAGAAAACTAAGGTCAACTAGAAAAACTCACCTCCATTGCGTTCCCTTCTTCTGCATTTATCATACCACTCCCATGACTCATGTAGTCCTCTGTTATTATCATTATCTCCATTTTTCCTTGATTCATACTCATTATGCTTTTCTGCATCTTTCTTTTTTGTAGCAGTGAACTTCGGTGTGTTTGTATTTATACCATTGCGTTTAGTATCATCATCAGGTTTGTCTGCTAACGGCTGACACATGTATTGCAAAACAACATTACTGTTCATCTTGTGAGGGTTTATGTCATTTCCCCCAGAGCCATGTTGATTGGTCCACTCAAATGTGAGAAATGATTTCCCTCCACTTTTGGGTCCACTCTTGGGTCCACTTTGGAAAAATTTCTGGAGAGAGAAAAACAGTTTACATGTAGGAACATTACTTAATATGAAGAATTATTGTGTGATAGAAATACTTTTCCCTTTATCTTCAAAACAACTCATAATAAAAATGAAAATGAGATCCTGAAATCCTGACAGGGGTTCAAAGATCTTCACATTTTCCCTGTACATATGATTAACTCTGACAATGCTCTACTTTAGAATCAAAAGAGAGCTTACCATATTATATTGGTCTTTAGCACTTGTCGCAGCTTTATCTGTCTTGTCTCCAACATTATATCCACCTCGATTATTATTCTGTGAAAAAAAAGTATTGTATGTAAACTGCCAGTAACAGTAATTCTACCTGGACATGATGCCAGTCCATCATAAGGCTGCCCCTAGCATTTCCTAGCAATTTCTTGGAACCTTTTGATACACCTGGGTGAAGAGAATTATTGTGTGAGTCCTTCCTAAAAACCCAATGTTCTGACTAGGTCCTGTGGCCTTTTTCTCAGAATCCTGATGGTTACTGATCCCAAAAACCAATCTTCTCTTTGCCATTTTTTGCCCAATAACAAGAGGTCAACAACTTCCAATTTCAAAGGAATAAAAATATTGGGAAATTAAGAAGAATAGACTAGTTTTTGGACTGAGGCAGGCAGTACTACTCCTTAGACTTAGAATTCAAGTTACAGCTCAGACTTGTAAAGTTAACATGACTGAGACCTTTCAGTTAAGAGTACTATATGGCACATTTTTTCTGGCACCACTTCAAATTCTGTTAAGTGTTAGAAAGAGGGGTTATTTCAAGAATTTCCCTTTAATTGTAGAGTAGTTTTAAATAATTGTCTTTTTTAGGATGCTTGGTCAAGTGTTTGTGGTGACCAGCCAAAAATTAATTGAACAATGCAAATGCTTCTTAAAAACAAGAGCTTCTTCCAATAATAGGCTCTTGTTCAACTTCCTCATGAAAGCAGTTAGCAAGTGACCCTGATAATAGTTATCAAAACAATATCCTGTAGCAAATAATTTGTGGAAAAGAGATGACCGCCTTGTCAACATGTGGGCATTTTGTTGATAAGAAACCGAATTCTCTTCACTTAGCTACGAGATAATAAATTGGAGCTAGTAAGGGGACTTACTTCTCAGATATCGACAGCTGGAGGGTTTAACTAAAAAACTAAATCACAATGCTGAATCTACCACTTCCAGCCAACCATAAAAATCTCAAAGTTTTTTCGAGAACGAAAGTGTTGACTCTCACCTATGTCGCCTTCAAAGTCCCTGGTAGGCTAACGCCTAATTATAACTTGATTCATTCATCACTTTCCCCGAAACAACTTTTCCGTTTTCTTATGAGCTCTCAATTTAGCAAAGAGTGTTAGCTCTACCATCTGACAAGTTTATCAAGTTGGAATACCATGACATAAAATCATCCACGCACATCACGGTAATTAAGTAGCTTTTGAGATGTACGCTTATTGTGGCTTTCCAAGGGCAACAGTCACTTGCTTAAACGCTATTCTTTACCTGAGAATCAAAGAGTCTGTTAGCATTTCTTCTCTGAGCCGATCTCTCGTTCAACCGATTATTGCTTCCACGGGGATTGTGCAAGTAGACGTCTCCATAACAGCGAGAAATAGCCAAGACAAGCACCGAAATATAGCAAAAATTCATCCTTCCTAAGGTTGGTGAGACCATCGATTAGAGTTGGTTGGACTAACTTGCCGTCTTCTCGCACAAAAAGAAAAGAGCAAAGCGATTTCGAAATAAGCTGCAGATGTTTCAACTTGCACCAGGCACAAGAAGTTAGCCTGTTATCATTACCATATTTGGTTATGAACCCTGGCTTCCGGGTGTCAAAAACGGAAAATGACGTCACTGACGAGATGGTCTATGTAGGTGACATCAGAGGTGGCTTTAGCTGTTTCCGGTTTCGTTGCTAAGTGGCTATTCATGGATGGTGCCGATTTTACGGAAGTGATTCTAGTCCCTGAACTTTGTCGGTAATTATCCATATGTTTGCGGCTTTATTTAAAATAAAAGTTCAAGCCAAGCACACGCCTACTGGATTATTCGAAACGATTTCAAGTGTTCGAGGTCACGCCACGGCCGTCGCGGGCCAATGTGAGCTCAACTCAAAATCATTATAGCCCGAGAATCAGGCGAGGATTAAAATGACTCTGAGGGACACCAAAGTATATTTTTGCTTAAGAACATAAACTTTATTATAAATATTATCACTTTGGAGTGCCGTTGATAAAAAGAAAAAAAAAATGACAACAAGCAGTCTGAACAATCACGCAAGCGTGAGGGAGGGCCAAAATACATTCCAGTCTGCCAGTCTCCTTTCCAGCCCGCAAAAAGTGCCACCATGCTCAACAAAGTGATAATGATATGGGCTTTGGGTATCTCGTGTTCGAAATTTTCATTAGCTTATATAAACTCTCGCTTTCTTTTTATCTACAGGTGGGGTCTACCACGGCGATAGAGAGTATGGGGTATAGGTCGTATCAATTAATTTTCTTCCCATTCAGATTACCATAAACATCCATGAACGAATTGTATGACGTGTAGCTCGTATGTCAAGCCAAGTTGCAGTTGAAGTTAAAATGTTTTGTTCTCAATTTAAACATATATTCTCAGATAAATATAGTGGAGATTCTTACCGCGTCCGTAACGAATACATGTGTTAATTCAGTGCAGTTTGGTCGACTAGGATTCCGATTCCCAACTTTGATACGTGGCAACCTCAAGCTCTGGGAATTATAAGAAACTGCAAATGGTTGACCGTAATTCTCTAAGAGTTTCGAAAAAATATCCATTTAAACATTCATCCAAAGTATACGAAAAGGTTTCAGCCTGCCAACTTTGCCCAAAAGTGCCCTATTCCCCTAGTAATCAATGTCTTGGCTCGAATAAAGACTAGGCTCTCCATGGTTGACCACACGTCCGTGTTCACTGGATTAACGATTGAAAGCCCTTCCCATGATGCTTTGTTTAATATATAGATTTAGCCAAGCCTAAAAGCGGAGCTAACCATCGTTATTATTAATGTTGTTATCATCATCTACAGGAAATTCTTTTTGCAGATCAAGTACTGTCCACAAAACTCACTAAAATCAAAACTGAGAAATTTCAACTTCCTTTCAAGAGTGAAATTTGTTTTATTTACCACACCTGAAACAAAAAAATATCAGAAAGATTTTGATAAAATTTTTTTCTTCAAATGTCTTACAACTTGTGATAAATTTAATTTATCAATAATATTAAATCTACAATAAACAAATGCTACAATAATTTACACCACTTGGAATGATGTAATTTTGGACAATATTTTTGGATATAATGCATGCTGTCCCATTACAATTGCTTCCATACAAGATAAAAATGAAATTTAAAAATGATTGTTTATCATAATCAAATAATTATTTGCTGCAGTCAAACAGGACATAGATCAAGCCACTCAATAAATTATAAAACTGCTAGACATGAATAGAAACGATTCATATCACCTCCAAATATTTTGCAAAATAATTCAGAAATCATCCTTAAAATGAGATGCAATAATCACCTGATCTCTTTAACCAGTAACCATTAACAATTATGTTTTATTAAGTGTACCAATGGAAGTGGCTATAATCTATGCCTAGGTTTAAGTTTAGAATAAGTTTAATTCAATGTCTAAATAAAAATTATCAATGTTTTCCTTTTGAAAATGTCAGCAAATAACAAATTTAATAAAATGGGATAAGGGAAATGCATAGTGTGAAAGCAGGCTTTCTCATTGGTTCTACCACATGTGCATTCTGCTGGCTTTAATGAGTCAGCTTGTTCACCAGCCTAAAATCACAGCACCAATAAAGAAGTTAAGGTTTCCAAGGTATTCTGCCATCTTTTTATGACTTCTTTATACACAAAACTGAGTCCTCCCCAAGAAGAGAACACAACTCCTGTAATCTTTGCTGCATCTTAGGAACTCCTGCAAGCTGGGATTCAAGTTTCTGTTTCTCTTCATTCAGTGTGAGTCTGGTGGCAGTGTTCAGTTCCTCCCAGCGCCATCCACCTTCTCCATCAAACTGTAGCAAATGTGTGTGAAATTTCCTGTAAGGAAAAAAAGAGGGGTCTTTGATGTGCTAATATGATGGGAAGTCCTGGGCTCTTAGAGCTATCATCCTATTCCCCTAATTTTTTCTGTATACACATACTTTTTGGCACATTTTTTCCTGTTTCCTGAACTAAAATGCATGAAATTGCAGATGAAAACAGAAACTCTCTAATTAAAAACAGTTTCAAAAGTGGAGTCTAAAGAAAGTACCATTCCATGTAAGTGTTTACTGAAGTCTTGCACATCAAGCTGTACATGTATGTGCATAGGCTGTAATTCAGATACTTTCAAGTGACTCCTCATGACCTACAACTTTATAGCCCTGCTTTTATGGGATGTGAACATCATAGTTAAAACAGTAACTGTATGAAAGGTTCTCATCAAACAATTTCCAGTAATTTACATTACATTTCAACAGAAAATGTTCTTAATTAAATACAAACCAGAGTGAAGGTCTGTGTGAGATGCTTAACAGACTTATGCCTTCATCTTTGGCAGCTTGGAAAATACTCCCTTCAACATCAATGCTCACAGCACTAGTACACTCATCAAGAAGAGCAAACTGTGGCCTGCAAATCAGCAGCAAATTTTATTGTTAAAATTATATCATTGGACTGGTCTAACCCTTCTAAACCTTTAACCCCAGTCCTGACCAAGATAGAATATATCGTTACCCTGTACAATATCAATACAGTATCTGGCATAAAAGTGACAAGAATAAAGAAAAATATCAATTAAGGGATTATTAGTTGATCTAAAACCAAGCTCTTAATTAAAACTAACATATCATAATAATTGAATGTCAGTCAGCGAGGAGAATTACTAAAATGAGATCTTGGGAGCAAAAGAGTTAAAGTCTCTGATGTCTGAGTGAGTCATGGTGATTAAACATTTTCTCTTGCAAATTTGCACACACTTTTGCCCATATCATTTTATTTCAGCAGCAAAAGCAGACCAATGAAGGCAAATTATATACAGTCAGGCAAGTGAAATGGAGTGATAATCAAATTAGCTTATGACAATCAGTGAATAACTCTTTTTATGTCAATTGAGCTAATTAAAATTAGAAGAGTTGGATGATAATTAGAACACACTTGTGATAGAAGAGACGTGCCATTCCCATTCTCTGTTTTTCTCCACCTGAGAACACATCCTTCCATTCCTTGATGGCATCCCACCCTTCAAAATATAACACAGCATACAAATAAATTACCAACAATAATGTACTAATTATGCATCACAGCTGACTATAAATATGTAATTAAGAGTATACAAAAGCTTAATCTCAAAGCCAGAAAGGAGAAGTCCATGTTAATGATCATACTTCCCTAATCCCCCCCTCCCCCCCCCCCACCCCTGTTAGGGAGATTGAGCACTAGTGGGGGTTTTGGAACACTTTAATTGGGATATTTCAAAATAATTTAAATATGGCAGCATACCTTACACATACATGTGTTAACTTGTAACCTGTTACTCCAGTGACTTAATTTCACAAAAGCAAGTTAAATTTCACAAACTTCAGGATTAAATAAGATGTCACGTCATTTTTAGGAATTCACAGATCATTTAAATTATGACTTTTCCTAGGGATAAAATATCAGACCTCCCTCTCTTTTGATGATGTACTGCAGGTGAACTGTGGTCAAAATAGTCTCTAAGTCATCATCAGTAATGCCATGGACATGCATGTCTTCAAAAGTGTGAGGGTAAATCACTTGATCACGAAGTGAACCAATAGGCATGTAGGGTCTAAAAACATAAGTAACAGTTTCAATTAATTACCATGTATAATTTATTTATTGCTTATTTGATCTTTACAGTTAACAGTATAGCAGGCATGAATATTTTATTTTAATGTTTAATAATACTGTCCCATGACAGTTACAGTACAATATACAGTACCAAATAGTTCTGTGTTTACCTGGAATAAATGATTCAAACCAGTCAGTTAACCCAAGACCCAAGTTGTTTGAAACATTATCAAGATAACTGAGGGTAAGAGTGTACTTTTCACTACTATTATTAACAACAGATTAATTTTTACTATTAGTAAATAGTTAATTGTTAAAAAGTGTAATTGACCCAAGAGAACTTGCATTTAACATCCCAATTTCAGTAGGTTCTGTCATTATTAACAAGTAAGTGTCAAAATCATTCTCTGGTAAACAAAATATTTACATGTTCTAGTGGGTCAATATGCCATAACTTAAAGGACAAAAAGCTGAAAAGAAAAAGATAAATTAAGCAGTCTAAAACCGAAAGCAGAGCTAAAAGTATTTTGTTATATAAATCAATATAGATTGTATAGTCGCACAGCCCACCTTTGTGGTATGTAGAACATGTGGCTTGGGGGAGGTTTTGCCAAGAATCCTTTGTAAACTGGCCACAGACCACCGAGAATACGAAATAATGAACTTTTACCACAACCATTTGGACCTGTGATCAACAGATGCATTCCTGGTTCCATCTGAGAAAATTAAGTTAAATCAAGAATGAACATAAAAAATTATAGTGGAATATCTGTTGATTGAAAGTGCAGTTACCAGTAGTAAGTATTTCATCTTCAAACACAACTTCGTGCCATACACTTACATGTACATGCAACTGATGATTATTAGTCATCAGCATAGTCAAAAATTAAACAATTTTTCTATTGTAATCAAGGCTATCAGCAGTCTAATTTGAGCATTTATTCCACAGAGTATTCATCATGCTTGTGATTGGACAGTCTTGAGCGACATGTCATGCCTGTACAACTCTAAACACCACCAATCATTAGTGTACAATGTTATTAATACAGACTTCATGTATTTCATGTATTGAACTCCTGGCCCTGGTTGTTTAAAGGGAGCTATCTACTAGATAAACTTCTATCCAATGGTTAGAGCAGTGCATTTTCTTTAGCTAACAGATCTGCTGGATAAAGATTTATCTGTCAAATTGCTGTCTAAACAACTAGACCTCACATTTTCAGACTGAATTTGACTCCACTTGGTTGTATAATCATTATCCACCATTACTTGATTCATTTCATAGCTCACCTCAAATGATAAACTTGACACAACCACATCGCCACATGGCGTGATAATAGCAACATCTTTCAGGACAATACTACCCTCTGTATCCACTACTTCACCACCAGGCATTTGATTTAAATCAACAACTTCACCATGTACCCCCACACTGGAATGCTCCTTTTCCTCAAGAAGAGAGTCCTCCACCTGTGTCAACTCTCGTGAGATCTGTCGTTCACAGTGCCCCTGTTGAACATCTTCAAAAACATCAAGCATCTCTGATACTCTGGCTGTGTAACCACTCAGCTCTATAATCTAACAGAATGCAGAAGACAAAAATATTGATTAAAATCTTAATTGGTGTTTCTGAAAAAAAAGAACAACCATTTAGCCAAGATTTACAAATTTAAGTGCTTTAAATTAGAATATAACAATATAGCAGCCAAATACTCAGAACTGTGTCATGAAAAACCCTTTACTATTATAGTTATTATTTGCCACTGACTGCTGAAGGGGGTCAGAATCCAAAAAAGTGGAAGACACATGCCTCAATTAAGGCTTAGTACAAGTACATTCTCAGCTTTTGAAACTACTTTCTTTTAATGTTTTGCAACAATATGCTTTCAGAAGCAGCAGATTAGTGCATACAGTGTGCGTCACCTAAATAATCGTTGCAAAACTCAATTAATGGTATGTCTGTTTGCAAACATACACTAATTAGTCATAAACAGTGTTTTAAGCATGTCCTGACAAACATTAATCAATCCTTTAGACAGGGAAACAACCAATAATTTTAAATACAGAAATTACAAATAAATATTTCATTAAATTGTATTTTCAATGCTCACCTCCTTGTAAGAAGACATGACCCTTTCTATGGCATCTGCAGCAGAAACCATCAGCGAGCGTGATGTTGTTACATGCTCAGTTCTTTCACTTACACCTTGATCTGCCGGCCCCAGTTGTTCTTTTTCAGTCCCTAAATAAAAAGAAACATTAAGTAGGGCATTACTTTTGCAGGGCTTTATAAAGAGCAGTAAAAATATTTTAGCCACACCCAAGAAAGGATATTGTAATTCTGAAATCTATACTTTGAAATAATTAAAAAAGGTCAACTTTAGGAATCTATAAAATTATCAGAACACCTCCAAAATTGTTGACTCTCTCAAAATGTTATCATAATAATTATAATAACTATATTCAATTAAACTTTTGCCAATTCCTCAAATTTTTAAATTTCTCAGCATAAAGATATTTTTCATTGCAAACTTTCATATGGTGTTGTACATTCAAAGAAATAGAGTAACTGCTCTTTGTTCTAGCAAAATGATGCAAATTGAGGGTGCAAATCTTTACAAAAATTTTCACACAAAATTTTGAGGAAACTTAACAATGTACAAAAACAAAAAAAAGTTCTTGCTTTCATTTTGCAAATTACTTTTGCACAATACTGTACAGTCATGTACCATACCAAACCTGCTTTAACAATACTGATTTTTGAAAATTAAGTTAACTCATTAAAAATATACCCTCCATACATGTAGACAAAATGTATACACTCAGTAATTTGGCTACATGTAGATTTGTCTTAAGATCTGAAGCACTTTTCACACCCAAAAAGGAACACAGTAAATAAAGAGAGTCACATGAGTAATGCACATTTGGTGAAAACTTTTGACATCAACCTTTTCCTGTCAATATGCTTGATCCAACCATGACAAGACCTGATGCACTCCACACATACTTCATTAAGAACTGTTCCAGCATGATGAACCACAAACGCTTGCTGAAGAGCAACTCCATTTGTTGTGCTAATGATTGAAAACTTTGTTTCAATAACGACAGTTCAACCTGTAAACAAAACAAAGTAGCTATAGTCACATAGACTCATCACTATGTTACCATCCTTAACCTTTTCCCCCCTAACATCAGTATGGAGATTCCTGATACTGCTCTCTGAACATTTCCTACAATGCTAACAAGGAGAATTTGTTCAACAATCAAGAGCTTCTTTTGTTGGCAATCCTTTCTGTCATTCTCATGAACTTAATGTGAGATTCTGGGGTGATGTTGTTAAAAGAAATTAGATGCTTGTCACTCTCTGGGTACGAAGGGGGGGGGGGGTAAGGGGGGAGAATGATCAACCAAACATACATTATTGGCAGAGACTCAGTGTGCACAGGCTGTTCATGTAAGATGGTCATAGCCCAAGAGAAATGTCTTATCAGACTCTTAGAATTGTGACAGCACTATCTAATTTCAAAGATGGTTTTCCCCATATTCAATACAATTGTCCTCCTTCAAACATATAGTTTACTGTTTTTTAACCTTGGATAGTGGTTGACCTTATTGTCTATTTCCTAAAGGTTTGGAAATTTATCACAAAAGTTTCTCCTTTAGATTCTTTTCTGTGTAGTGTAAATTACTAAGCAAAGGCAAAGATTGCTTGTGTCAAATAATCTGTGAGGAAAAATTAAGGGAATTGTTTGAAAATATATAATATTGGTATTGCTTAGATAGCTGTGCAACTACATTTATGTTGATCTGTCTTTTTTTAGCTCTTGAGACATCAACAGACATATGGTAGTCAAAATTAGAGTATCAGTATTATGCTCTTCTTAGAATGGGTTATTCAAGTTAAATAACAGGCATTGACCTTTCAAAGCACATAATTGCCTAATTTTCTGTGGTTTTTTATTTCTTTTTTTTTTATCATTTTGATTTTGTTTTGTTTTGCCCTTTGATTGTTGTTGTCTCTTTTTTTTAATTTTTATTCACTGAAAAGCTACCACTTCCTTTTCCTCCCGGCTTTTTACTCCTCGGTCACCGCCCCCTATCCACCCCCAATTAATTATTCATTAGTGCTCCAAGATAATTTATTATCAATACATGTACATACAATTCACCTACCTTGTGGCCACCATAAAAGGCTATTTCCTCAGCATTTGTAATCACTCTAGAGTGAAGGAATCTAAGCTGACCCCTCCGCTGTGACTCTTCGGCGACAATCTTGCCGAACCTGGGACTTAACTTTCTTAAAATCTCCGCAGTAAGATAAATCACCACAGCAGCTATGGTGACTGGTACCTTCCACGAAGTTCCTCTCTTTCTGGCCATTCCATCCAAGGTCCAACAAATAACAAAAATATCTAGGCAAGGTTTGGTGAGATGAGAGTAAAGATGAGCGACTGAACTGCAAAACATGCGTATATCTTCTGTTAAACACTCGTCTGCATTTGCTAGTCGCCCGTCCAAGTTCCCAACACGATAGTAGGTTTGGTTAGAGAAATAATTATCGTAAGCGTAATTCACCAACTCTGTTCGGAAGGCTAGCGAAAGTTTGCTCTCCAGATATCGAATCATGCTGTTAATGAAAGTTGCTGGAATGGCAACGCCAATCCAATTAGTCAATAACAAAACAAACTTGAAGACATTTTTCTGGACTACCGATCTTATTATTCGACCGTCGAGAGTCGCCACGTAGATCGATAGAAAAGTCCTGACAAAAAGGCAAACTGAATGAAGCAACAACAATCCAACTTGTTTCGTCCAAATTCCAGGGAAAAGAATCTTCAATAGCCTCCACGCTTGTAAAATGAATGTAGAGTCCAAAGCTGCGGTCCTCTGGTTTACTTTTGATCCTGAACTCGACTCTACTATGGCCAATCTCGCTTTTCTTCCATGTTGTAGTTTATTCAAGATCCTTCGTCCCACAGAAGGTCCATATTTCTTAAGAATGTAAAGGCTAGCGACAGCCAGAGCAGTAGCTCCCGTAATTTCTAAGCGTCTTTTTGAAAAAGTAACCATATTTTCATAGCTATCCACGCAAGTAGTAGTACCACCTGCTTAAGATATCGTGCGTGGTCGCGGCCATAACTCTCTATAATCTAGTACCCAGGGCCTTGATAGAAACGCGGCTAGTACAGCGATTGGAAGTACTTTATACGTTTGAGGGATTCCATCCTATATCATTCACAGAAACTGTTACGTTGTAATATGTTTGTAATAATCGCCATAAAATGTTGTAACAATCGCGGCAAAATGTAATCAAATGTTTTAACGCAAGATGTGATAACTTTTCTGACGCAAAATGTAATAGCTCTCGAAGCAACTCAGCTATGTTACCCGTAGATTAAGTTTGAGAAATGTCAGACTGTTACATGAATCGACCATGAGCTTTTCAGAGTTTTTGCCAGATTCTTAAAGGTAGCTAATTTATTAATTCAATTTATTTTAAATCTCAACCAGTGAGCGGCACTTTGCGAACTGTAGTCGTGGCTAATCTGTGGCCCCAAACAACGTGCTCACGGTATACATGAAATGTCCAAAAAAAATGTCCAAACCTTGCATATACTTCCTGCATGCACTGTATCATACCATGCGTAAAGGTAAAAAATAGGCACTTTATCTAGGATCAGTTTCCAAGCAAACTCATTTACGTTAATTGTAAAAGATTCGTAAAAACTTACCCTTTTATTCATTTTGCTATGAGCTCTTCAGAAAAGAATAAAGTTTCTCATGGTGCAGTTGTAATTTTTTGAACTTTTCTTCAATATTCGTGTTTTTCATTTCAGTCCTAGTGTTTGACTGTCTTGACCATGCCATTATTGGAAGACACATGCATACAAAAGAGCGGCTCAGATCGATGAAACAAAATCACTGAGTTTATGGCAACAAGTAAGGTTTTCCCGAAATAATCGGCTCTTTTAAAACTCTTGAAGTGGTCAAAAGCGCTACGCTCCTAATTGACTCTGATTATTAGAAACCGCTTCAAAAATGTGTGGTATGAAGGTGAGATTAGAGAGCCGCAGAGCGTGAACTGTATCAGTGATATAGTAGATGAGGCATTTGTTTAGCATCTTGCCGCAGTGAAATACCAATGTTAACTTTTGACGTCCGTCACGGCAAGATCAACTCAAGGCTCGTTTGCACTAGAATTTTCATGAATCTTTGCCCTTTTTTGTTTTCTTTATGTAGGTATTCTTTGAATACAGGTATTTAGGGAAAACTTTCCAAGTAAATGTTACCAGAACCTCAAAAGCGAGGCTTTGGGGTTAAATTTGAATCCGACAAGAGCATGCATAAGGCCTTTCAATATAAACCTTGGCTAATATCAGAAGTTTATTGAATCGAAAAATCACGTAAAAAAATCAATATTGAACTCGCTACTAAGTTTTTAGCAGCTTTTGGTAAAATAACGTTTTAGGAAATCTTTACCTGAATAGACTTCTTTAAGAGTGCTCAAACCATTCTTGCCCATTTAGTCTGTGGCTGTAAATGTTCAAACTACATTGTACACCTTTTAACTTTTTAGTTTGGAATTTACTATCTATAAATCGAAAAAATAAAAAATAAAAAAAACCGAAACCTTTTCAAACCATCGGCCCAAAAGGAAATGTTGCTCAAGCGTGATCAAAGCGGGCGTGAGAAATGAGGCGGACCAGCGCTCTTCCGCACCGCTCGCCAACGCTTTGCAGGGAAAAACTCTCCTGGGAGAGTTAGAAGAAGTAGAGACGATTTGTTTAGTTTGAGTTTGATCTTGTTTTGCCCCCGGCGGTTGTCTTGAACTGCACTTATAACAATTGAAAAACCAAACAAACAATCGGGTCAGGCACTTACCAGAACCTTCATCGAATATTCTACGGAAGCGAGGCACCATGCTACCTTTTAAATTGCGTGGGAACTGACTGAATTAATTCCGTTTGCCGCGGAACTGCCCATATGCACGTGTTGCAGAAAATGCATGCGCTAGCACACGTCATTGCTGCTCATATAAGCCGTAGGCCCTCACTCAGTGAACTTCAAATCAGCGTTAGTTCAGAGCAGTTCAAACTGGATAACATTTTTTATAGTTGGTAAGGAGCATAACTCGGCCATCGGTAAGTAACTAAAAGCTTTTTGTGTTCAAAAATACATCCTAGCCTGTTTCGTCGATCGTACTTTTGTGAGTTATTTTTAGTTACATTTAATAGTAGTTCACTATTAACCGATTTTATTCCTTTTGTCCTCGCAATACTTTCATCAGACTTAAGAACCATTATCCAGTTAAGTTTAACGATTGAAAGCAATTAATTTGGGACATTTATTCCTGCAAGTACATGTATATAAAAGTTTAAGCTCAGAGAGCACGAAATAAATTATTGTTTGTGCTTTTGTCTTGTGCTCTCAAGTTTTCATAACTTCTTCATGTTTCATACCTCTGGTTAAACATGAAGAAGTTATAATTAAAATCATGATATTATAATTACCTTCCTGTTGACATAGGCGTAAAGCGCCGAACAACAAACAAAACAATATTCTCCCGAAATGATCGGCCGCTCAAAATATTGTTGTTCATGTTGTGTCTATTCTCGTTGATGGTGTTAGACGAAGCACACCTACAATTAATCATCGCTATTATCTGTGTTTTTACACCCAATATTTTTATTCACACTTTTCTGTTGACGAAGCAGGATTCTGATGATATACCCCTCGGTCTGTTTGAAGATCTCAAAGTCCTTTGGACGAAAATGCTTTGCATCCGGGCGTATTAGTAAAAGCGCAACTCTTGAAGTACACGTGAAAAGAATTAACGACAAAAAACGAAAAACCTAATCTTAAAAAGTTTTCCTTTTTCGCACAATATTTAGATTTTCATTTTGTCCTTTCAAATCGTTTTCCGCGAGCGCAATATTACACAGGGTGCACTCTCCAACTATCGGTCTGATCAAAATGGCCGCATCCGTTTTTACATCGATATCTTAAATGTTCGTCAGCGGCAGTACTTAGGCCATACCTAGAATGTATTGTTTGCCATCGTCTTTCCTGTTGTGAAAGAAGGTCGATCGGTCGACCTAGAAGTGAGGAAGAAGAGAGAACTGATCGAGGCGATCTGAGCGAGAGTTTTGTGAATTTAACTGACAATTCATTGCCTTTTGTAAATCAAAGCCTTTGTTTCGTGGTATTACCGTTCACTTTGTAAAACTTAGCATTTCGCCGAAATTTCGTGATCGCCTCAGCATGTTCGTTCTTTTCCGAAATTGATACTAAGAAATCAGGCTTTCATCGCAACTCGATGAATGGTAATGACATTTCGATCTGCTCATCCCGCAGGGTCGGCCGGGGGGGTAGTGGAATACCAATATACCCGAAAAAAAATCGACAAAATACCCCAAATTCCTCCAAATATACCCAAAAATAATCGAAGCTTTGAATACTTTATACCTGAAATTCAAAGAAAGTGATATACTGAATACCCATATTTAAGCTGCAATATACCGTATACCCGATTTAAAACGCCCCTGAATACCGAATACCCAAAAACCCTGGCCGACCCTGATCCCGGATTCCTGTGTTTCGAGTTCTATATATATCAGTTTAGGCAAATTCTAAGTATGACTCAATCTTTGTCCAATCAACTATCAAACCATTTTTACTGACATGCCCCCACAAATAGGGAAATAGAGTAGCTACTTTAATTGGATAAACTACACAACATCCAGCGATGAGAAACTTGGAAAAAATTTTTAGGCACTTCTCACAGCTATTCACTACTTTCTTCCTTTTTTCTTTGCAGAATCCTTGCCTACAGTTTTTAATTCATTGTTAGCCAACGAGATAATCAAATCAGTTTCAAACCTCATTTGATACACACCACACCTTAGGACTTCAACATTCAGACTAACCTTTGCTTGTAATGTTACTCTTTTTTGCCAGAAATATGCAGGCCACAACCATCTTAGGTTTCTTGTTGTCAACTCTCCTTACCTTATGTTGGGCGGACGTATATCTCCACTTTCCTGGAGGTAGCAACAACAGATTAAACGGGAATGGTGTCAACGTCAGGAATCCCAACAGACTGTTTGACTCTCAGGTGGGTGTTTTGAAGGACAGCCTCATCATTTATATGGCGGATGGAATTTAAACATGTCGTTAAATAAGTATTCAGTCATTTACGAACGAAATATAACCTAAAGCGGGAAATGTTCATCGCTTGACTTAAAACTTTTCTTCCTTAAAATCTCAGTACGTTATCCAGCTCATGGCATAAAAAGAGACAAACTAATCACGCCATGTACGAATGTATTGATTATTTGGTACATTTTGTTTGTAGAACAATGGCAAAGCCGGTTACAATGTCGGAGACAGCGGAATCAACGCTACCAAAAACGAGATACCGGAAACGAGGCAGCGTCCATTGGTAAGGCATATTTGGATAATTTTACTTCCCTTCTCTTTCTGTTTCATTTTCACTCTTGGTTCCACGGAAAGAATCGACATGTTTACTAGCTGAATCGCCATAATGATAAGGGGTAAGTTTCTAAAGAAACTGTGGTTCTGGGTCGGTGGGGGAGGGGGTGCGGGTAAAAGCTGAGGTTTCGAGTGTCAGCCCTTTGTCATTCGCTCTGACAATCGTAAATAACTATCAGCCCGCGCAAATATCACTTTAGCCCATAATTCCAAAATGTATTCGCTTTCATGCCACTTCCTGAACGTATCATGCTCTTCTTCACTCGAAGGAATTTTTCATGAGCGGCTGTGAAGAGGATGCAAAAACCGAGGTTGAAATTATGTGGACAAACCAACATGGAACGGGACCAAAGAGTGAAGATATAGTGGAATCACAAATCATCCTGCAATACATGTGTCAACCGTATCCTCAAGGAAACGTAACTGATATCAACGAAGATTTCCAGTTGTATACCATCCGTAATGGTGCACAACGTACTACACAAAGGTTCTCGGTCTCGATGCAAGAATCGCGTGTGATAGAGAAAGACCGCGGGCTACACGAGCCTTTAGCATACTACAGATCCTATCGACACAGAGACGGAAACAAAGGTGGCATATTCTATGAGAGTAAACATTCTAACAATCTCATTTCCAACTTTTTCCGTAAATAATAAATGTCAGTCTCCCTTCAGCCGAGAATTCAAACATTCTCAGCTCCATTTCGCAGCAATACTAGTTTGAGGTTTGAAAATCCAATTGAGCCTAGAAACCTGGAGAGGACACTGTTTAAAGTTCCAAAAGTAGTTATAGTTTAATATTAAGTAATTGTTCCTTTTACGGGAACAAAGAACCTACTAAACCTAAGTTATTTATCATTAATCAATTGCGTCTTTTCCTAGCTAATCCCATTTCATATCCTCCTATAACTGCCTCATTTTTTACTGTTTCTCTTCTGTTGCGCAAGGTTGTATACTGCATAGCAAGGCTCTAACTACCAGCGTGACGCTGAGGGTTTTTGTTAGCTAAGCTATATCTTTCACAATGATATCCTTTTTTGACTTTTTCGCAATCATTTCACAGGTTTGTTTACCGCTGATCAAAACCTGAAAGGTGACAGTGCAATTTACACCAGGCAGAACGCAAATGGGAAGAGAAGGGGATTTGAAGTGCCAGAGGAACGTGATTACTATCCCTACTGGGGCCCCACCCCCTGGAAGGACATTGCTATCATGGTCAGTGACAAAACCACAAAAGGAGTGATAAGGGAATATGTTAACAGTGCAAATTATGGTGACAAGGGTAAGTTTGACAAAGACTTCTCCTCATAAGAGTCCTCGATAGCTGCACAAGTGCATGCTGTAGAAAGACGCTCTTTGGTTTACTTTCAGGGTTGTGCATCATAAAGAATGGTGTCCGAAAACATCTATGTCCAAGAATACCTCCACTCAACAGACGAAACGCAGAATGTGTGGCCAGGTTCATTACACAGGCTTCGTGCGAACAGGCAGGAGGAAGGTGGACCATAGTAAAAACAAACTTTAAAGAGAAATCCTCTGGCGCCAAGTCTTGCGCCAACATCAAGACCGTCAAGGGCGTGGCGTATGATCCTCATCTGATAACACAGGGTACTGACGAGATCGAGCAAGATCTTGTTCCGGCAGACCCCCCTGAGGTTTTAGACGCACCATCCACAGTTGTGAATCACAATGGCATGAACATGGACGGGAAGTTCTCTTCATACAAATGGAAGATTCCTCATTTTCCCTCCAACACTATTCAGCGATGCGTGTTGAGAATCAGGTGACGAGGGCCAAGGTTATAGTCTTATGTTTAGATCTGTTACAAGACCGAATACGAATTTTGAGAACAAGCATGAAGATATGATTATGAGCGCACCCATTGCAACCTGGAAAAATGGTCAAATCGATGTCACTGACGAAAATTAATGAAGGCTCACGGAAAAATCTTGAATAACTCTTAAAATAAAATAAAATTGTTTATTTTATTTTCCTTTGGTTTAACCTCCAAGCAACACTAAAATGGTCCTTTAGATTACCAAAATGAGAGACAGCTGCAAATGATATCCATTTAAAGAAACCCTTCACTTTCAAACGCCAACGCTACACCGCTTAATGACCTCCCTCGATTGTTACTTTACCTACATCCATCCTTGACTTGTTATTTGGATATGTGTGGGACTTTGTTTTATCTTTTGGCATTATATTTATTCCCCCCAAAAATGTGTTTTTATAACCTTTCAATAACGTTAACTGTGTCTTCCTGGTAAAATTGACAGATATAACATCACGACAAAAGATGTACCGAGGAATTTTGATGCTTCAAATAACAATGAGTGAGTATAAAGGAATAATGAAACTGATGAGGATAATGGCTGAGAATTTCCACCCCACCAGAGAATACTCTGATTTCATATTGTCGAATTGATAATGTTTTTATTTGTTCGTTTGTTTGTTTCTTTTTTGTGGTTCAAGTTTACTAGCATTATTGACGGTTAATTGTAACAATCCTGCATTTCCCACGGTCGAACGCTCGGCGGTTTATTCCTGGTCATGTGACGGTTAACCCCATTCAGGACCCCCCTCTAAGCCATGCGTAAACTGTGATGAAAATATTTTAAAACAGGAAAATATAATTGTGAGAAACGATTGCTTTTTTAGCGTCAAAAATGACCCTTCAACACTTGCTGTTAACGGCAAAACCAAGCTTCAACTGGCCTTGAACACAGCTCAACTGGGTCGAACATTCCAGGACAGATCGCATGTAATCATCATCAAGCCAAGAAAGTTGTTACCAAGACGATTCCAGAATTCCAAAATCTACTACATCGGAGGAATGGGAAAGAGAGGAAACATCGTTCAGACTTATCCAGCCATGGAATATCGCTTCACCCCTGAACGTATCAATGTTACAACAAATGATGTCTTGTGCTTCGCTTGGTCAGGTGAGTCGGTGACGATCTGTCATATTCTCTGAACTGAAACTTGTGAACTTATTATCAGAGGGAGAAGGTTTCTTAAGAAATTGTGGTGCTGCGTCACTGGGGGTATTGCAAAGTAATTTGACTTGAAATTAAGGGATCCTCGCAGCTAAGAACACTACTGAAACGAGTAGTTGTAAATTGGACCTGAAAAAAAGACCAGCTCCCAGTTGGCTTGTTAGCTCAATTGGTAGAGCGCTCCACCGGTATCGCAGAGGTCATGGGTTCAAATCCCGTACGGGCCTGAAATTTTCATCTCTCCACCGCAGTGCAAATGTATGAATTTTCATAATTTGACTTATCAACTAGTTTGGCTACCACAGAGTGTTTCTAGGGCTGAGGAAACCTTAGAAACTCACTACGGTGGCCAAATTACATTTTCAACTCAGTTGATAAAAATCAATTTAACTTATTGTTAGACCAGCTTAAATGCTGAAAAGGGAATATTTCAGTCGATTTCTTCCCCGTGCGATGTTATCCTCGGCATAAGGGAAGCAACCAAATATTAGTTTAGAAAGATAGAAAAATAAAAATGAGGGAGAAGTTTTATTCGGATCGTTAAGTCCATAAACTTGAAAGTTCGGGGTAAATTAATTAAAGTGCATAAAAACCACAAACTAGTTACGTAACAAGCTAGTTAAAGGCGTTTTCTGAAAACATACAATGGAAAATGTGAAGCTTGCGAATTAAGTGATCTGAAGAAATTTCCTGACGTATCAACTAACTACTGGGTATGGAAATGTGACCTTAAAGATTCTTCCAAATAGAAAAACAATCAAACAAACACAAACAAATCCCATCATAATATGAAAAATTCGAATCAATGGCAGTATCGAACAACAACGCACCTTCCCCTTTCCTAATCAAAAATTAGCCCTAACTTGTTATCAGTTGACTGTTGTTAGGGGAGGGGTAGGTGCGCAATTATTTATTACATTGATCCAAATATTTTCGATAATAAGACTAAAACGTCACATTTTAGAGATACATCCTGGCATCAAAATTTTGTGGTTGTTAATTTTGCACTCTAACTGAAGTGGATTTTCCTTGGTCTCCCAATGTAAGTTCCTTCAAGTTAACCATCTCATGAAATAACACGTTACAGGGGTATACTGAGCCTAATGAAAGTTCCCGGGGAATTAAAGTAGACAGGAAGTTTGGGTTGGTTTTCAGCTTAGTTTTGTCACTTTTCTCAGTGCTTTCAGCGGTAGGGATTACCTTTTCAGGAAATAACCTAGCTAAATTAGTATTTTTTTTTTCAGGTTCCAATGATAATCGAAATAACGTGGCAGGAGAAGGGCAGAGAGGTTAGTTGCTTCGAAGGGATTTACTCGTCTGCTCTATATTATGCCTTCATAGACCACCACATAACTATGAACGTTAATTCTACACTGATGAAAATTTTTTCAATTCAATAGTGCACTTGCTACCCACAACACGGCTCTTTTTTCAATTTCAAGGAGATAGCCGGGATGGTTTTTTATAAAACAGTGATGTCATCGGGACGAAATTTTTGGTGTTCGAGTTGTCATGAACGAGTTAGTAATTATTTTTAAAACATTCTAAACCAGTAGCGGGTTTTTTGCGGTAAATCTAACTATGGACGGCACGACTGACTTTTTCAGGACGAATCCGTTAACCGGAATAGCTGCAGAAATTCTAGATAGAAAATAAAACAAAATAAAAACTAAAAACAGCAAAAACCAGATTAAAATCATCCTCTTCCCCAGCGACTGAACATTTCCCTCTTGCATTCTCTAAATTCTCCCAGGATCAGACAGAACAAACGTGTGCTGGATAAAGGAAGGATGCCAGTCTCTCACACCAAAGGTTTGTACGAGCCTGCCTCTTGAAGTAGTTGAACAGGCTGATAAGTTTTCTGCTGACAAGTTGAATCTTCACCTCAATACTGGATGTTACAGCGGAAACGAAAAAAATCTGCAAGCTCAACTGAACAACGCCCCAGCTTCTTGCAACCCGCCTTGCTTCCGCATCAAGAGGCCTGGGACGTACTGTTACATGGGCACGCGCAATAACAACTTCTCCAACCGCCGTCACATAGGACAGATCACCGTTACTTAATGTAGTTCGTTGTGGTAACTGGAGCTAACATTGTTGGGAATCATTTTTCCTACATAGTAGTGAATTTTTTTTGATTTCATTTAACAGTATTTCCCTTAATTTCCTTGTTTTCCTTTTGACAATGGTTGCTTACAAGTAATCGGTTGTATGTCGATCCTCACAGATTACATACGCGTTTGCATTTCCTAAAAAGAACGCTTTCGTTTAGTAGTATTATAATTATAACTGTAAAGTATTTTTTACCAGGATGGGATACTGAAGCAGTAAGCACTTCAATTTCTGTGTTCTCTACTTATCTAATGCTATAAAAAGGGAAAACAGCAATTGGTGTACATTCTTAACAAAGTTATATAACGAGTAACAAAATGCAGCTAAGGCTATAAAAGATGAAGAGAAATAAAGGTCAAATAACCGGAAAGCCAGACCAACTTCGTTGGAGCTTCAAAAGATAGTTGTTTCCGGAAAATCTCCCGAGCTGGTAACTTTTCTCGTGAACCTACAGCTAACAGGAACACTAAAAATCCAATTTCCCATGAGAATTCAAACCACAAACATTCCGGTTTTGCATTCGAAGTTCTCCTTGCCCCCAAACTTGGTCAGAGAGACAGATATTTTTGTTGCACTTGCCTCATATGAGTCCAAGTGTTTTGAAACACTGAATTGTCTTTATTACTAACCAACTGCTAATTTCCAAAAGGGGGCTTCAAGTTAGCTGTACCCATGTCGCTTACTACGAGACAACAAAAATGCCGCGGTCGTGTCTTCTAGCTGTGCTCAAATGTCGTGGAGTTTTGGCATCATTCTACACTTTCCAAAATACTTCAGCCAAAGTTTTACAGCGATGGTGATATAACGATGCGTGCGTTGCTTCTGCTGGACTTCTAGTCCTGCCAGTGCCTTGAAATCAATTTCATGACGATTCGACAATCATCCGATCACATTTTCACTCTATATTTGTGTGATCTATCTTATTTTTCCGATGATTCGGATGCGCTCACTTCATTTGAGAAAACTTTCAATTTTTAAAAAGGAGTTAGAATTGCAGAAGTTTCAGAGTCGACAAAAGAAGAACTAATAAGCTTAACCAAAACCTTATGAAACACTGTCTTTAATTTCTGTACTTCTCGCTTCCTCTTGAATCTTAGCGATATGCTCCCCTGTAGAGCTCGCTTGGAAGGTCAATCGTCGAGTATGGTACCCTGTCACGTTCTCTCTTATCTTCTTTAAAATTTATTAATGACGCTCTTCCCGAAAAATAAACCACACAGTAATTCCCGGTCCAGATTGATATAAAAAGTGAGTTCTCAATGAAGTACACTTAAATGTTAAAATGTTTATTTATGAGTTTCTTCATACTCTCAAACAAGCGCACGAGCCAAGTTTTAAATATAAAAATTTTACTATTAACCAGACTAATGATCAAACTCTCGGATGTGCCATTTTTTATTTCAGAGAAATGTTTTCATCTTCCTAGAACCGAAAATTTATTTTTTAAATCCGGAAAACACAAAGCTGTGAATGTTAGCACCAACGATTTTTTTCCGAGTCTGTTATTTCGGGATGAAATTAAATTACGTTGTTTATCTAATTTTGACGAAATACCACGAGCGGAAAAGAAATCAAACAACATCTCAGGAAAAAAACATATTTTGTACTGAAAACGGAAAGTACATACACATGTTGCTTTTGATAAATCTTTGTTGGAAGTTTTTCTGAATCATCTATAGATTATCTTGCTGTTTGAACATATTGCCTTAAATGTATACAGAGGAAATAATACTTAAGAAGGGAGCGTTCTCACTGTATAAACATATATCACACGTTTGCGCTTTGTTTACTTGACGAAGAGGTGCGTCTGTTTAACGTTTTAGAACTTTGCAATCCTTGATTTATTCAGGTGTCTGTTTCTCAGGTGGAACAAAAATTCGTTTGTTACGCTGGGAACAAACAGTGTCGAGGCTACAGAAAACATGGAACAAATAATTACTTTGCAAAGGTATAGAAGGTGTTTCTCTATTCGAGTTTAGGCCACAATACTAAGGTTTAGTTGAGGTGCACGAATACTGAAAACCAGCGAAGCTGCGATTGAACGTAAGTGTTTTGTTAATTTTTTTTTAACAATAGTGTATTAATAAGAAGGTCTTGCATTTAGATTTCCTTTTGGTTTGTGGTTTTCTCTCGTGGACGAATCCTATTACTGTTTCTGCAGTTGTCGTTTTTTTTTCTTTACGAATATCCCATTTAAGGTGATCTACCGGACCTAAAGAACATTTCCATTCCCTGTGGTAGTGGGGAGTCCTTGATCCCGAGTTACATTGCTTATCTATAATTGTGAGTGAAGAAACCACTCGAAAAATAACTGGATGTCTTTGAAAATACTTGAATGAACGAAGTCACAAGTTTAATTGGTCTAATGTAGTTTGCTTCATTAAGGATGTCATTATACTGCGTAGACTTTGTTTGTGAAATTCTCTTTGAGCCTATCAACATAACGTACTAGCACACTGGACGGGGCTAAAAAACCAAAATCTTAACTTAACTGCTTTTTTTCTTTCGTCAGGAATATGCGGGCCATATTCACCTTCGGTTTTTTTTTGTCAACCCTCGTTTATTTCTGTTCGAGTGATATGTACCTTCATTTCCCCCATGGAAGCAACAACAGATTGAACGGGAACCAGGCAAATGTGAGGAATGCTAACAGGCTTTTCAACTCTCAGGTGGGTGTATTCGAATCAATTATTTACATATTGAACAGCTCGCTATACATGTGGATTAAAAATTGAAAAAAAGAACTTGTTTTTAAAGCACCATACCAGTGATTTCTAATGCTTCACATGCTTGGAAAGTAACACAGCTTTGTTTTAATCCTTGTACTCCTTGGCCAGAGCTAATTAAAATCGATCTCATGCCAAACTCTTGCGAATGTTTCCAACAGACAAATTTCTCAATTTGAATGTTTCATCTTTATTAACAATAAATTCTCTGGACCAATTAATAAGAAAATGAAAACATACACACACAGTCGTTTGCCGGAAGTTCTGTATAGTGTTGCTCCTATAATCTTATTCCATTTCTTTATTACTCTTTTTTAGAACAATGGTAAAGCCGGTTACAACGTTGGTGACAGTGGAAGTAACAATCCAGGAGAAAACATAAAAGAAACAAGGCAGCTTCCATTGGTTGGATATATTTGATAACTTTTTCTTTAAAGCATATTCTTTAGACTCTATAGGATCAGACTGAATTCAGCCTTAACAATGTTAGAAAATTAAAAAATGCCCTTCCGAAAAATAAAACCGGTCTGTTACCATGACGAAATTGTTATCTTCACATGCATGTGAAGATATAAATACGTGCAGTGCGCGTGGTGAAGAAATCACGTTTCCGAGCCGGAAAAATTCTGATATAACACTAGCTTTTCTTTTTTCTTCAACCGAAGGAATTTTTCATGAGTGGCTGTGAAGAGGATGCAAAAACTGAGGTTGAAATTATGTGGACAAACCAACATGGAACGGGACCAAAGAGTGAAGATGTAGTGGAAACACAAGTCATACTGCAATACATGTGTCAACCTTTTCCACAAGGAAAAGTTACGGATATAAACTCGGACTTTCAGCTACATACCATTCGCAATGGCGGGAACCGCTTAACTCAACCGTTCAACCCCAATCAAGCAGAAAATCGCTTGATCAAAAAAGACCGCGGATTGCATGAACCGAAGGAATATTATCACGCTTATATCCGCAGGGACAGAAACAAAGGTAAAATGTAACTTCAATAAGTAGTTCAACAAGAAAGTTCCTTTCACAAACATGCACCGTTCAGATAAAGATTTGAATCTGAGGTCGATCAAACTTTGATAAGGGGCCAGTCACTGGAGGATTTTTGTAACGTCACGATTAAATTTGCCTAATCCCCCCCCGAGGCCTCGTAATATTCTTATGACCCCCACCCCCCCTTCCCCCGTTACTAGCATCAATTCCCCCCCATAGCGACGACAGGTCCCCCCTCCGTTCCCCCTGTGATAACTGTTTTGTGACTTTCTATCATCCGCCGGTCCAGTTATATTTTTACTCTTACAGTTGTAAATTTCAATAACACTGCACTTTGTTCCAAAAGAGGATGTCTCAGAATAAAACTTTATCTGGGACTAGTATGTCCAGCGGAGCCCTAGAGGAGGGGGGCAAAAAATTGTTTAAGTCCAACATTCGGTAACGCTTCCGAAGGGCTTCTAAATAATTTTAAACTATAATCATTTTGCATGGCAAGGCTCTAACTACCAGCGTGACGCTTAGGGTTTTTGTTAGCTAAGCTATATCTTTCACAATGATATCCTTCTTTGACTTTTTCGCAACCATTTCACAGGTTTATTTACCGCTGATCAGAACCTAAACGGTGACAGTGCAATTTACACTAGACAGAACGCAAATGGCCAGAGAAGGGGACTGGAAGTGCCAGAGGAACGTGATTACTATCCCTACTGGGGCCCCACCCCCTGGAAGGACATTGCTATCATGGTCAGTGACCGAGCTACAGAAGGAGTGATGAAAAAGTATTTCAACAGTCCTAACTATGGCGACAAGGGTAAGTTGTCTCTTATAACTAAACACCATAACTGTACCAGTAAGAGAAATGGCGTTCTTTTGTTTACCATCAGGATTGTGCATTGTGGGGAATAATCAACCTGGGAACAAACCTTGTCCAAGAATACCTCCCCGTAACAGGCCAAGCGCGGAATGTGTGGCCAAGTACATTACAAAGGAGTCGTGTGAACAGGCGGGAGGAAAGTGGACTATAGTAAAAACAAACTTTAAAGAAAAATCCTCTGGCGCCAAGTCTTGCGCCAACATTAAGACCGTCAAAGGCGTGGCGTATGAGCCTCATCTGATAACACAGGGTACTGGAGAGGGCGAGCAAGATCTTGTTCTGGCAGACCCCCCTGAGGTGATATACGCACCATCCACAGTTGTGAATCACAATGGCATGAACATGGACGGGAAGTTCTCTTCATACAAATGGAAGATTCCTCATTTTCCCTCCAACACTATTCAGCGATGCGTGTTGAGAATCAGGTGAGGGAAGCCAAGATTATAGGTGGGGGTTTAATTAGCCCATTGTAAATGATTTAATAGTCGAAAACAAATCGTTTACATTTTATAATGTAAATGGTAGCGAAATTATAAAATTTCCATTTGTCAAACCTTTCTCAAATGCACGTAAAATTACCTTTTAACCATTTTTTTACCTATTGGGTGGCGTTTGAGCAACATACTATGCTGTAGATCATTGACGGTACAGTTTAGCAAACATTGTTTTAAGCTAGAGAAGGAAGACTGACTCGAGAAGGCCATCGTATGTTGTCGTGAGGCCGCTTGCATTAAATCACCCCAGAAATTTTTGTAAACCATTATTTGTGCGCGTCTCCCCTTTACATGTGTTAGTGTCGCCATTCGGATTAGCGTCAGAGGCAGATCAAATACAAAGTGTTTATTTTACTTTTTTCATTTTGTCTCCCACTAAATAATGATCTGTTTTCCTGTTCCTGTATCTACGACTTATTATTATTATTTAATAACTGACAGATACAACATCACAACAAGCGATGTACCAAGGCGTTTTGATGCTTCAAACAATGATGAGTAAGTGAAGATGAGTACTAAGCGTTTTCACCGACGCGGTTTGAATTTATTGGAACGAACGAAAGTATTTACGTAGGAAAATAGTTTTAGTGTCGAAGAACATTTGATTGTTTTAATATATGCACCAATATCTGGCTGCCATGAGGTCATGTGAAAACGCCCTGTCACGTTGAGGACATTATCTGACGACTTTCTTATTATTGATTTTTCAGGTGCAATCTTTACTTTTCAAAACTTAGACTATCTTAACAAACAGGCCACGGGAGGTATTTAAGGACAAATACAAACTGTCACCGTGTTGGGCGAATGAAGTTAGAATACGTAGCTTAGCAAGTGCAATCCTTATGAAAGAAAAAGTTTTAAATAAGTCTATAAGAGACTTAAACTCTTTTTGACATCTGGAATCAAATTTCTGACCCTAAATTGGTGATATGAAAGTGAGGTTAAGAAACAGCAGTAAAATCGTGAAAAATTATTGCCTTTTTAGCGTAAAGAATAATCCCACAACACTTGCTGTTAACGGCAAAACCAAGCTTCAACTGGCCTTGAACACCGCTCAACTGGGTCGTACATTCCAGGACAGAACACAAGTAATCTACCTCAAGCCAAGAAGCTCTTTGCCCCAACGATTCAAGAATTCCAAAATCTTCTACATCGGAGGAATGGGAAAGAGAGGAAACATCGTTCAGGCTTATCCAGCCATGGAATATCGATTCACCCCTGAACGTATCACTGTTTCTAGAAATGATGTCTTGTGCTTTGCTTGGTCAGGTGAGACTGTTTGAAATAACATAGTTATGGGCGGTGACAGTTACGCCTTCAACTAAAACATATACATTTAAACCAACAAGCCTTGTCCAGAAACGCAATATTTCCCGTTGTAAGGTTACATAAGCCACGTCATGGTTACTTGCCTTACTTTCTGCCATGTTAATTTCAGTACAAGGGAAATCACCAAAAAAAACAGATTTTTAAGATAGAAAAACATTGTAAATGAAAAATTAAACTTCACCGATTGACATGGATTACAAATGGAGGGCTTAGAAAATTTAGCGAAAACTTTTCAAGATGCGAAAAAGCAGTAGTGGTGTACCTCCTTTGATTCGTCTTCTAAGACGTGCTTATGATTACAGAGTCAAAAGAACATTTTAATGTATATCAAGAGATATTCTCTTTTGTGCATCTTGAACGTTCAAAAATAAGACTAACTTCACTCAATATTCATTATCAGGGTCAGAAAGTTAATTTTTCGTTGTCGTTCTTTTCTTCAGGCTCCAACAATAATCCGAACAATGCTGGCGAAGGACAAGCAAGTGAGTAGTTTCGATAAAATACATTTACTAGCGCTAAATAAAACACGAAATATTCTTGCTATGAACAAAACATTTGGATGTCTTTCAATATCAGCTCCAAACTTGCTGCATACCCCCAAAACTCGATATACGCACGTCAAGGTGAGAGGAAATACAGAGATAAGAAATGGATAAAATTATTCTCCTGTCAGCGCCCGGAAATTTTCATCCTATAAAAATTTTTGTATCTTTTCAGGATCAGATAGAACAAATGTGTGCTGGGTAAAGGAAGGATGTCAATCTCTTAAACCAAAAGCTTGTACGAGCCTGCCTCTTGAAGTAGTTGAACAGGCTGATAAGTTTTCTGCGGACAAGTTGAATCTTCACCTCAACACTGGATGCGGTGACGAAAACAATCTGCAGGCTCAACTGAACAACGCCCCAGCCTCTTGTAACCCGCCTTGCTTCCGCATCACGAAGCCCGGGACATACTGTTACATGGGCACGCGCAATAATAACTTCTCCAACCGCCGTCACATAGGACAGATCACCGTTACTTAATGTAGTTCGCTGTGGTAACTGGAGCAAATACTGTTGGAGATCAGTTTTCCTACATTGTAGTGAATTGTTTATGATTCCATTAAACAGTATTTCTATTAATTTCCCTGTTTGCCCTTTGATAATGGCTGTATACAAGGAATCGGTTGCATGTCGATCGTTTGACGTTTTGCAGTAAGACTCACAATCAGATTACAGATGACACGTGAAAGAGATAACAAAAGACATCATTTGCATGTCATAACAAGAACGCTTTTGTTCGGCATTATTAAAAAACACCTCAAAAATATCCTTCATCATGAAGGTCAAAACGCTGAAAACTCTGATCAACATCATCATTGCAGCTTTAAAAGATGGTTGAGACACCTACCGATCTACCGACCTACCTACCGAGCCGGTAATTTAATCTCGGAGATCTGCAGTTAATTGGAGCAACAGAATTCCGACTTCCTGGGAGGTTTCAGTCCACAAAAATGTATACTACGCTATCGAAACTCCCCCCACCCCCCCCCCCAAAAAAAAACACATAGCAGAATCAAAGAGAGAGATCTTTGTTTTAGCTGCTTCATACGAACCTGAATGTCCTGAAAAGCTTAAAAGCATATCGTAATACCACATTCTAAGGGATGCGTACTATTTCTACATACAGACTCAAACAAACTTTCTAATCTGCCATAAGTGAATGTATCGCGGGAGAGTAACAGCAATGTAAAAAAAAAAAGAAAGAAAGAAAACTAAATTAATTCGAATACTATCCATCAGAGGAAAAAGTCTTTTTTTTTTTTCACTCTCCCCCTTCGCGCGTGACTCGCATTTGGCGCTCGCCTCGCGCTTCCATCCTTTTGACTGAAGAACACAAAAAAATTAATGTCTGTTTGTGCTATACCATGCCCACCCTTCAAATCAAAGGCGAGATCATGCAAGCCATTTTTAGCTTATGTTATTAAGCTGAAGAAAAAAAAATTGGGTGATACAAGACTCGAGCAACTACTCAAGAAATCTAAATACTCACTCTAGGAGTTTTCGCCATCATAACGATTTCCTTGGCAACCCAATACTTCATCAATACTTTATACTCTTATAACATACTTAAGAACTAGAGAAGAACGTTACAACTACATTAAAGAAAAGAGAACCTTTCGTACGTTTTCTGTGGCAAATAAAATCGGCCATCTTTCTCAAACCAATGTTCTCTCTGTACCTCTGAATTGTAAGCTCAATTGTAAGCAAAAAGGCTAAGCTTGAGTGTCATTTTTTTCTTCTTCTCTAATGAGATTGTGTCAATGTGTCAATGTGCTTTGTGTTTGTGAAGATAGGGGAGTGTGCATAAGGTGTAACTTCTCTTTTTTTTCTTGTAATGTAAAGCAAGTATGAATAAGTAACAAAAAAAACCACTTCTAAATAGGGAACAAAGATTATTATTATGAGCATATTGCAAAAACATAAGAATATAAGTACTTAACAGTAGGAAGAACACTGTGACTGTCGGTACTTTAAGTAACCTGTATTGTTATATTGAAAAAGGCAAGTTTGCATAGGAGGAAAACAGAAACACTCTGAGAGTTTTTGCCAGCATAATAATTTTCTCGGCAACCACTTACATATCAAACTTTGGCTAAGTTTTGTGGGCTCAATTTTTACCAGATGGTAATTTTACTGAGCGTGAAAACTGAAAAGAATAGTAACAGCGACCTAACAACTTTTCGAGTGAAAGCTCACTGCAACTGTTGTCCGTAGACGAAGAGAGCGAGTTAAAAGGTGAGAAGTGTCCTGAAATGTTGGCCTCTTGCAATATGTTACTGAACCGTGTGTATAAAACTCAAATTAATTATATCCTTCCCTTAGTCGTTTATCTCTTCCGATCTATTCATTTTTTTCCTAAGTTAGGAAGAATGAGGCGAGCCATCGTGTATGGGACTTTATGCGGTGATCTCTATGGGGAATATTTTTGACGGTTGACAGACAAATTTTTTTCGATTTCTGAGGTTGGCTGTTAAATTATAGTGCATTTGGGCTATTAGGAAGATGTTTCCTTTTTGCATGAGTTAGAATCAGTATAAATCTTTAAATTCTTTAAATATATGACTTATGAATTATATTTGAACTTAATCAATTTTTCATTGACTAAGTGGAGTGAAACGTAGTTCAAAGACCTCTAGCAATAATTAATTATTAGTTTCAAACCATATCATAGTTCCCTTTACTTCATGTGCAAACAACATTTGCAGAACTTTGCAGCGATGATTCTTCTGGCCGTTAACGTAGTATAAGAAAGTTAATATTCTATGTATACAGGAATCTTATCCCGCTATAGGCAGAACAAAATCTGTTGCTCACTCCTCCCTCCTTCTTTTTCTCCTGATTTTTCTCTCCCCCAAAAGTATTTGTCCATGCAATATTTACTTAAATCATTGGCATGTGCTCCAAATAAGGGTTGTTGTCTGCATCTGTTCAATTTGGCGATCAAAATAACCGCTGCATATAAGGTCGTTTTTTGAATCGTGTCAGTTTGCTGACAGGTCACTCAACAGAAGTGCTTTCCTTGGACTTTTGACACCCATCTTAGTGACGTGGCTAAAACTGCAAAGGCAACCGCACAAAACTTTCCCCTCTTGGAAACCTCTGTCTTGAAAAATTGTCAGTGATGGTCAAAATTCCATCAAATCGACTGACTCGAAAGGTATAGCGAGCGAATATTATGAGTGATAACGCTGAGTAAAGTACATGGCTACTTTCTTTGCGACTGCCTCAAAATCTAAGCATACTGTAGAATGTTGAAAGATTCATGTTGAAGTTGAGAAACAGTATAGAGGTAGTTTTTCGCTTGGGTATTGAGGATACTTGACCAATCTATGTATCCAGCAGGTTCTCTGTTCTCCATATGAGCGTTATCAGACTATCAGTCTCTTATAACTCTTACACAATGCTGGTTTAACAAATTGTTGTGTAGTTTGTGATACGGCTCCTTAGGAGCCATTTGTGTTGGGAGATTCTTTCAGGCCTATGCCTTCTATTTACTTGAGCGACAGTATACTTCGTGTGATTATCAAGGTTAGTGTCTTTTTAAGCACTTGATCTGGATGGATATCTTGCACAGCTGTTCCTCATTGCACGTCATTCCGAAGCTGTCACACACTAGACCGATATGCTTCAAAAATTTCATTGTACTTGAAAGCCCAGTTCAAAGTTTCACCTACCCAGTTCCAGTGTCTATCACAATAAGTGTTCACTAGGAACACAACCATTTTCTTTTTTTTACAATCATTGTCCAGAGCGCGAACAAAATTAGAGCAGCGGAGAACTTAACGAACGTGAATACAAGCATAAGCGGGTGTCAACAGGGTTTAATGGTAAGTTATGACACTGCCTAAAATCAAACCACCAAAAAGGATATACATATTCAAACAGTCAACAGTTAAAAGCGCAGCTCACTATTAACCGCCGAGCGGTTTCAGTGATCTTTCAGATCTCATTTAGCCTACCCTCTTGCCACGAACAGTTCTAAATCTCGAAGAATCTTGCATGAGAATGGCAAACCAGTGTCCAAGTATTAAAATATATTTTAATTACTACCTTACAATCATTTGATTGATTTTGGCATAAACTGGCAGTTTGAAGATACATGTACTTTAATATTTAACGTGTAAACTCTACTATTTAAAGAATGGCTCCTTCCAAGCGGTGCCGCGTCATGCCCCCTTCGAGTAAATCACATGGTGAGATCATGTCGAGAGTCCTGAAAGCCGTCGTTCGCTTTTATGATTAAGCAGAAGTTACGATTTGGGCGAAAAAAGACTATAGAAACTACTGAAGAAAACCGAAAGCGCACTCCGGGAGTTTTTTCGGCAACGTAGTGATTTCCGTGGCAACCTAATACTCCATCATTACTTTAGACGATCTCTGAAACTTATATATTATATAGGGAAGAACGTTACAGCTACACCAAAGAAATGAGAACCTTTATTACGTTCTCTGAGGTAAACAAGAAAACACCTTGTTCTCCTTTTAGTACTGGGTATCTCAAATTACTGGTTCCCTCTCAAACCAATGATGCATCTGTAACACTGAATTGTCAGCTAAATTGTAAGCTAAAAAGCTAAGCGTGAGTGTAATTTTTTCTTTGTCTTTAGTAAAAGTTGTATGCATGTGTCAATATGCTTTTTATGGATGTGAGAGTGTGCGCGAGGTGTAAATTTTCTTCTTTTCTCTTATTGTAAAGCAAATATGAACAAGTTACAAAAAAAATCAATTCTAATCAAAGGACAATAATCATGATTATAAGATTATATTAAAAAACATAAGCAATATAAGTGCTTAACAGTAAGAAGAACATTTTGACTGTCAGTAGTGTAAATAGCCTGTATTGTTAAAAAAAAAAAAAGACTCGAGTTTGTATTGAAGAAAACAAACAGCACTCTGGGAGTTTTTGCTAACATAGTGATTTCCTCGGCAACAATTTGATTACCAAATTGTGGCTCAGTTTATTTGATCTCAAGGTGGTAATATAACTGAGTGGTAGAACTGATAATTTCAGTAGAGCGAACTAAGCTACCACAACTGTTGTCTGTGAACGGAGAGAGCGAAATAAACGGTAAGACGTGTTCTGAAATACTGATCTCTTGCAATATGTTACCGAGTCGTGAGTATTAATCAATCAATTAAGAAGCCAGTATAAGCTATAAAATCATGTTATGAAATTAATTAAAATCTTTCCTAAGCCAGTTTAGTTTCCTTTTCTTGTTTTTTTCCAAGTCAGGTAGCAGACAAGCGCTTGCGTAAGGGGCGTTATACGAGAGTCTCAAAAAGAGTAGCTTTAACCGCGGGTTTGGGCTTTTGACGGTTGACTTTCCAATCAGTATGATGCGATTTCTTCCCTAAATGTATGAATTATAATTATGTTCGGACAAATTCAGTGTTTCACTGACCAAGTGGAGTAAATCCGTATTAGTTTCGAACAAGATCTTAGTTCCCTTTTGCTATGATAGTACAAAAAAAAAAGTATGCAGAACTTTGCGATAGTGAATATTCTGGCCCTTAACGTAATATAGGAAAATTGACATTCTGAGTGAAAACAAGAACTTAACGGAGAAACAGACAAAGTAGGCTAATATACTGAGTAATAACTTGAACAGAGGCATAAGTTCATTTTAGGTGATTTGCCAGAACTGAACAACTTTTCTAGCCCGTTGTGAATTTGTATGAGAGTCCTTGATTTCGATTTTGGTTTGTTTGATTACATTTCTTATCCACGACGCTAACTGAAGAAGTAAACTTACTTTGTTAAATGTAGCTTGCTTAATTGAGGCAGTGATAGTTCTTTATGGAATTTGTCTGCGACATTCGAAACAGGATTTGGCTTATGTAATAGATAAGGGAACACTTAGATGAGGGTCACAATGGCGTTCATCGTTAGCCATAAAACAGCCACAAAATTTAGCCTTCAGGCGTAAAAATTGTCAATTTTTAGTCGGGACAGTCGCAGAAAAAAAGTTCACCGTACAAAAAAATTCTGGTGACCACATTGGAAAGATACTAACTGTTAGCCGTTAATTGGCCAGAATTTTTACCGTTAGCCGTAAAAGTCATCACCCCATCGAGACCCTCTTAAATTGAATAAATACTGCAAGATGCACCAGAACTGAGCAATAAAAAAAGTGGATGAAGGTTTTATAGGATCAGTTTCAGTGATTTTTATCCACCTTTCATTTATTATACTTTTACTGACATCTTTTTCTCTAATTTTTAACCTATTGTTAAAGTGAAAATCCTTAACTTGATGATTTTAAAATAGCATCTTAGAAGTTGATAAAGCCATCATCTTAGTTAGAGCGGTTATTTTCATTCGTCAGAAATATGCAGATCATATTGACCTTTGGTTTCGCGTTGTCAACGTTCTTATATCTCTGTTGGGCGGATGTATATCTTCATTTTCCTCCTGGAAGCAACAATAGATTGAACGGGAACAAGGAAAACGTGGACAAAGATGACAGGCTTTTCGACTCTCAGGTGGGTGTCACGAAGCATGCAATTGATGTCGTATACTGCGCATGCTTGTAGATAACCGACTCCGCTACTTAAACTGGATTCAAACGTCCCGTGGAAACATTTCCCTTTTGATCAGGCATGATTACTGATCACTACACTATGCATGCATACACACACACACACACACACACACACACACACACACACACACACACACACACACACATATATATATATATATATATATATACATCCGTTGTCAAAAACGTTGCAATTTGAAAATGTGCATTAAATATATTTACCTTTTGTTTTCTCATCAAAAGGAGACACTATATATATATATATATATATATTTATATGTATCATTTATATAGCATATATAGAGTATAAATATATATATATCATATATATAGATATATTATCTTTATTTTTATTCTAATTATTCATTTTGTCATATTATTTGTGGTTTTTGTCTTTGAAGGATTATTTTTCGAAGATCTATTCTAGCAACTAAGCCAATCTGTAAATTCAAGATACAATGAAGTTGCATAGCTTTACTTTAGCAGACTGAGACCCCTCGACCAGAAATAATTAACATAAAACTTCTCCAAATAATTTCGAAATATTTCCATCAGTCAGATAATAAGATCAGACAGAATTCTCAATCAGAGGAAGTCATCTTTATTTAAAAATTTAAATTGAAATAAAATATACACACTCAGTCGCTTGCTGGAACTATTGTTTGGTGTTGTTCCCTATTATCTTAATCAGTTCTTTATTATCCTCTTTTAGAACAATGGTAAGGGCGGTTACAACGTTGGAGACAGTGGAACTGGCACTACCGGGAACAAAATACCGAAAGACAGGCAGCTTCCATTGGTTGGATATATTTTCAATTTAATGCATAATCTTAAGACTCTTATCCTCATTAGAGTAATCAGCCTGTTTTGCCGCCAACTCATCATATACATTGATATATATTTATGACCAAGTGCCAATCATGTCCTACACAGCAGTTGATCCTGACACTGCGTTAGAAGTTTCCATGGTTTTGCAAGCATATTTAGAGAAACCATAAGCGAAATCAAAATACATTACAAGTAATGATCAACAAAGAAAACAAACGGCATTAGGAGCTGCTGCATTCGAAGTTAAATAAGCAATTTCATAGAAATGGCGTCAAAATCGTGCCCTAGATTGGGCAGTGGCACACAATGTTCAAATCCATGCCAGGCGTGATAAGCAATTATTGGATGAGGTCGAACATGATATCATGAATTATCAAAACCGAGGTCTGAGTTAAAACCGCGGTGAAGATATCCTGTTTTTTAGCCAGGAATATTAAAACATATTAGCAAATAAACTAAGGTATTATACAAAGATTTCCATCACTGAAAAAAGCCGAAACAACACACGTGAAAAAATACGATATTTTTTCACGTCTGTTTGATATCGCCAATCAGCTGCTGAAAGCGTCACTTGGTCAGGATGAAAACTTTGTATATTGAAAATCACGCCCATTGTTGTTTTAGTAACGATTCAACGCACTTTTTCATCTTGAGCTTTAGTGCAAACGCATCTTACGATTCTTATTCAGGGACTGTCGATCCCGGCCTTATATTTTCATTCATGAGTAAAGTCGTGACTTTTCTTGTCAGTAAAGGGCTGGTGTGTTTATACGATAAACAAAATAATACATGGTTGCTTGTAGATATGAAATTTCTGTTCTAGTGTTCAACTCGACATCTTACTCGTTCTATGCGCTCACTCGTAGGCTATCAAGTGGAACACTCGAAGAGAAATTCCATATCCACGTGCGCCCATGTGTTATTCTCTAATTAATTTTTTTTTCTCGCCAAATAGTTCATAAATAGGTCCTTTTTTTCTTGAACCAAAGGAATTTTTCATGAGCGGCAGTAAAGGGAATGCAAAAACTGAGGTTGAAATTATGTGGACAAATCAACATGGAACCGGAAAAGAGAGTGCAGATATAGTGGAATCACAAATCATCCTGCAATACATGTGTCAAGAAGTTACGGAGTCTAATTATAAGTATCCCAACATTCGAAATGGTGAAGAACGGGACAAGCAAAATTTCAATGCCGGCTCACAGGAAAATAATGAAGTGAAAATGGAACGCGGATTGCATGAGCCCTTAGAGTACTACAGAACCTATCAGCGCAGAGAAAGAAACAAAGGTGGCATTTTCTATTAGAGTCAATATTCCTCTCAACTCACTTCTCACTTTTTCCGATTAAGTTTTAATTACACTTTAACAAAGAATTCAAACATTTCTAGCCTCAGATATTGCATTTCACAGATTTGTTTACCGCTAATCAAGACCTAAAAGGTAACAGTGCAATTTACACCAGGCAGAACCCAGATGGGAAGAGAAGGGGATTTGAAGTACCAGAGGAACGTGATTACTATCCTTACTGGGGCCCCACCCCCTGGAAGGACATTGCTATCTTGGTCAGTGACAGCACTACAAAAAGTGCTATGCGGGATCATGTGAAGAGAGACTACGGAAAAAAATGTAAGTTTTTCAAATACTTCCCCTCATAAGAGTCCACGATTGTATGTTGAAAAATGACGCTCTTTGGTTAACTTTCAGGGTTGTGCATTATAGATGATGGTGTCGCAAAAACTCTCTGTCCAAAAGTGCCTCAAAAGAACAAACGAAACGCAAAATGTGTGGCCAGGTTCATTACACAGGATTCGTGCCCAGGCGCAGGAGGAAGTTGGACCCAAGTACAAACAAACTTCATAGAAAAGTTCGGATCTAAGGACAAGGATGTGGCGTATGAGCCTCATCTGATAACACAGGGTACTGGAGAGGGCCAGCAAGGTCTTGTACTGGCAGACCCCCCTGAGGTTTTAGACGCACCATCCACAGTTGTGAATCACAATGGCATGAACATGGACGGGAAGTTCTCCTCATACAAATGGAAGATTCCTCACTTTCCTTCAAACACTCCACAACGATGCGTGTTGAGAATCAGGTGAGAAAAGTCAAGTTTAAATTTTTTTATTTAGATCTGTTACGAGATCCGAATACGAATTTTGAAACAAGTATGGTAGATGTGATCATTAATTTAATTTGAGTTCCTCCATTGCAACCTGGTAAAATGGTTAAATCGAGGTAACAAACGCAGATTAAGGAAGGCTCACGGAAAATAAACCATGATTTTGAATAGGTCTCCTAGCATTCATATGCCCCTCCCTTCCATTCCCAACCATATGCAAGAAAGGTGCGTATTAGTCTGGTTTTCATGCAACACTTAAGCGATCCTTTATACCAACAAAACAGGAGGCGTTTCCAAATCGTCTCTAAAGTAATTTGAAATCCTGGTGCTAAGCAAATTGCGGGGTGACCTCCTTCGACTATTGCTTCCTCTGCATCCATCCTGAACTTGTTACTCTGACCTGTGTGGAAGAAGGCCTGAATCTTAAGTTTTCTGTTTTCTCTTCGGTCATTATAATTTTTTTCCTACATTTTCATTACATTTTCATATAATTAACTGTGACATGCTGGTTTAAATTGACAGATATAACATCACAACAAAAGATGTACCGAGGACGTTTACTGTTTCAAATAACGATGGGTGAGTAAACAGGAGGACTGGTTATGCTTTTTTGTTTACTTGTTTCCTTGTTTTTGTTTTGTTTTGTTTTGTTTTTGTTTGTTTGTTTTATTTTGAGCCACCTTCGCAAACTTTATGCATCAATTAATAAAGGGTTAAGTATACCTTGTCGATATTAGGTTGTATTAAGACTTTATTGAATGGGTGTAAAATAATCAGTCAGTGTTATGGCTTCTATTAGTTAAGTGGTCAAGGGGGGGACTATGGAAAATTAAATGCCAATTAACTGCCAATGAGAGGGGATCATAAGAATATCACCGAGCCTTATGGGTAATTTTATTACGACACATCCAAGTGAGGTTAAGGAACAGCAGTAAAATCGTGAAACATTATTGCCTTTTTAGCGAAGAGAATAATCCCAAAACACTTGCTGTTGACGGCAAAACCAAACTTCAACTAGCCTTGAACACCGCTCAACTGGGTCGTACATTCCAGGACAGATCACATGTAATCCACCTCAAGCCAAGAAGCTCTTTGCTTCAAAAATTCCAGAATTCCAAAATCTTCTACATCGGAGGAATGGGAAAGAGAGGAAACATCGTTCAGACTTACCCAGCCATGGAATATCGCTTTACCCCTGAAAGTATCACTGTTTCTAGAAATGATGTCTTGTGCTTCGCTTGGTCAGGTGAGTCTGTTTGCAGTAACGTAGTTACCGTGGAGCGGAATGTTTTGTGTTTTAAGGTTTGATACTGAAGTCACGTCATGGTAATTTATCTAGATTTCTGACATAAAAACCTCAGCACGAGGGAAACCGCAAAAAATTTTTCTGAAATGTAAAAACAGTGGAGATGGAAAATTAAAATTCACAGATTGTTACGAATTACAAATGGAGGACTTAAGAAGTTTAGGCGAATTTTTTCAAAATGCTCAAAGACCGTAACCATAGCTACTATGATACATATTATAATACGTGCGCTAGAGTCCAGAGTAAAATGAGAATATTTATGCAAGTGAATTGGAGTGGTGAGGCAGCTAAGTCGTATGTTGAAGGCCTCAAAGGTAGGAAAATCAGCCAAAGCATTCTCTCAAGCCATCATCGAACTTTGAAGTTATAGACTCAGCACTGAATTCATTAGCGAAAAGAAATCCATCATTTTCCACATAAATTATTTATCGTCAAATTCGGACAGAATTAGCTCAACTTCACTCAATAATCATAATTACAGTCAGAGAGTTAATTTTTCGTTTCCAATCCCTTCTTCAGGTTCCAACGATAATCCAGATAATGAGGGCCAAGGGAAAAAAAGTGAGTAATTTTGATGAAAATTTGCTCCATGGAGATTAAGCATTAATGTGAATAGAAAGTAAACATAATTACAATCGAATCGGTATTTAGCGGTCACCCACGGGGAATAGTGAGGTGACCGTTAACTACAGGTTCCACAGAACAGGTGTTCGACTGTATGCGTTCTTGTGGGATAAAAAAAAATGTTGTCTTGCTTAGATCTGAACCTGCAAAGTGTACATTTCATTCCTTTAAAGAATCTTAATTGAACACTGAAAACCCAAAGCTTCATTGATTCTCTTTGGGATGGTCAATGAAATAAAACAATTCTCTCTGTCAGCACCCGGACATTTCATCTTAAAGAAATTTTTGTATCTTTTCAGGATCAGACAGAACAAACGTGTGCTGGGTAAAGGAAGGATGCCAATCACTTAAACCAAAGGCTTGTACGAGCCTGCCTCTTGAAGTAGTTGAACAGGCTGATAAGTTTTCTGCGGACAAGTTGAATCTTCACCTCAACACTGGATGCTACAGCGGTAACCTAAATAAACTGAATGTTCAACTGGACAACGCCCCAGCCTCCTGCAACCCGCCTTGCTTCCGCATCACGAAGTCTGGGACATACTGTTACATGAGCACGCGCAATAACAACTTCTCCAACCGCCGTCACATGGGACAGATTACCGTTAATTAAAGTAGTTCGGTAACTGGGGGTAAGACTGTTAGGAATCAGCTTTCCTACATCGTAGGGAATGGTTTTCCCAGCTTATTTTTCTTGATTGCCTTTAGATAGTTGATTGGGATTATTACAGCTAATACTGTTGGGTATCAGTTTTTTCTACCATATCAGGGCTAAAATAACAGCTGTTAAACGGAGAATGTCTATTCTAGAATAAGTTTTGTCCGGTGAACTCCTTTGGTCTGATTGAAATTTTTTTTACGGTTGTTAACGCATATGAAGAAGAATTTCATGAATTAGTTGTCAGTGATCGGATCCTTGTGTTTGCGCAAATATTTGTGGGATCGCCAAGGGGGGAAAATTCCAAGTTGCTAGAAGGAAATATATGGCGAAAGGTTGTTTCGACGTCCAAAAAAATCGATTTTGAAAGAGATCAACGCTTTCTAGCGGCTGTTTTATCATAACTGGTTTTAGATAATGTTGATACGAGGGAACCGCAAGTTTTTGTTTGAATAACCGCGAAATGTGTTATTAAAGATACCGATAAACCTCTCTCCTTGCGCAAGTGTAAGGTATATGGTGAAATCCTCATCGCGTGATGATCTCAAAGTATTACAAAATTAGCCATCTAGAGTGTAACTTCATATAAGCTTCCTCTGTAATTTTCAACGTCCACATGGATCATTTCCACGGAAACGGTCATATGCCTTGTGCTTTTGTTTGCAATAGCTACAAATTCAAAATAAACAAGTTTTATCCGAGTGCCATTTTATAAACTACTTACTACCTCTCTTACTCAAGCCCTACTGGGAAATATTGGTCTTTGGTGGTTTTTCTACGGACCTCTTTACGCTCGGCACGTACTGCCACGACCTCGGGCCAATATTCCAATGTATAACCTTTGCGTTCGGTTAATACGAAGTTAATATAATCTTGCATTGTATCAAATCATTGGTTCATATGAATTCTACTTGTAAGTTCGCTTGTGAGCAAGCAAGCAAGCCTCAACTTTATCACCTTCACAATTTCTGTTGGTATAAATGTTAAACCGTGTACTGAAGTGATACTTGTATGCACAAACTTACAAGTGTTACCACTGCATCACTTTTCCTGTCACGAACTATTTCGAGGTCTCATGTACAATAAAAGCATGGTTAATATTCTCGTTTTGTAGAAAGGAGAAGGGGAGGGGGAGGGGGAGGGGGAGAGGAGGGGGAGAGGAGGGGGAGAGGAGGGGGAGAGGAGGGGGAGAGGAGGGGGAGAGGAGGATGGGATTTATCGAGATTTGACGTAATGGATATGTGGATTACATCCGAGAAAAAGTAGTTTTGACGAGACATCTTGATCAGCTCCAGCCGGAAAATTATTTTGAGCCCTGTAAATTGTATTAAATTGATACTGATTTCATTATTATAAAGGGTTTTCATCGGTATCTTTACTTTCAGTTTATAATGTGTCGTTCGTACTGAAATAAGAAGTTGCTGCATCACGTTGTTGATCCTTCTAAGGAGCCCCCACTATCAGATATTACATTCTCAAACTCGAAATCCTCTTTTCGGCAGTGTTATATAGTGGACATTTCTCAAAACGATTAGAACATTTTATGTAATCGCGATGAACAAGGCCCCAAGATACAAGCCGAATTAATAACAATAGATTTTCAAATGAACATTGTTGGTTATATCGTTGATTAGGACTTGAGATACCAAGCCACCAAACTTTAGTTGATGGGCCTCCGCTGGGACGTAGTTGTTTATTTTACCAAAAAGCAAAAAGATAAACAACAGAAATAGACAGGTTGAAATATTTATGGTGACTGGGATTCGGTACCATTACTAACAAAAGATGAAGTCCCTGTACGAGCTCCTTGTTCAGATAGTTTATACTCATCAACTTCCTCAGCCCAACCTGTCGAAGGGAATGACAGCTAAAACGACGGTCTATGTTGGCATCATCAAGCCGCTGTTAAGCAAAATGACGAAGAACAACTGAAGCGCAGTTATCATCTGATCTTCCTTCTCTTGACTGACTCGAGCAATGCAAGGGGGGCACATGATACCTTGGAGAATTAAGACTGAAGCTGTTTGTAATTTGTACACGAAAAGGAAAACGCACAATGTTACTTCTACTATCTGGGGCGCTTTGGGATTTATGTACGGAAGTAGTGTAGCGGCCGTATTTTGATGGACGAACATACAAGTTGTTCAGCGCGTATCAATAGACCCTTAAACACGTTTTTCATCGTCAAAATGAATCGAATAGCATGGCACCCATTTCCCTTCCTTTATTGCATTGATAAAAATGCCCAAAATGTTAGAAATAATTGCAGTACAGCACTCATCATTGTGTTCCAAAGAACGAAACTGATAAGAAAAACTATTTTAATTGACCACGAGGTGAAACTCAAGTGTTCGTTCACATAACAAGCCATTTTATGCAGAAGGTAGAATTTAAACAAATCTGAACCAACCAGCAGTTGAGCTTTCTGTAGTGTCTTGTATTGCATTACGAGTATGCGCACTGGGTTGTTATTACGAGCAGGATTAGAGAAGTAGAAGTTTCCATTAAAAGAGTTTAGAATTATAATCGAGGATTCCATACTTTCGATTACGAGGATGCTTGACAGACTCAACATTGCATCAGAAAAGAAAAGCGGCAGTACGCATGTCGTAACATCTGCTGTATGGTTGAGCGATGTTCCAACTACTCAGTTCAAGGTGGGATGTTGTCTGTATTTCAGTTTTCAACTAAGAAATTGGGTTAAAGTGCATTTAAAGGGAAGCTTGAGGAGTAATTGAAGTTTGGAATACAAGAAAAGAACAGAGGAGCTGATAGGGGCAACCGCTGAGAGAATCGGCACGCACAACCGCAAATGTTTATTAAACTAAAACATTGTTTAGCGATGGCGGCCGAACACTTTTTAACAAAAGCAAATGTTATTTATAGCTTCCCTACGTTCAAAGATAATTCATTAACCTGCCTTTTGTTTCATCTGTGATAGCGCCGAGTTAGAAATCAGAACGGAAATGACTACGTTCAAAATGAAAACAACCTCAGACGTCATATCGGTGAGGAAGTGACTTAAACTTAAGAAAAAAAATGAAGAAAGAAAAAACTGCATATATTTCAAAATTATGCGAAACAGTCTAGAATTGTATGGTAAATCTTTTTAATTTTGAAAATAATTAGTGAACTGGGCCATTTGTCAGAGATTTTGAAGCTATATCGAGGGCAAGTAGCTTTGGTGTGGGAGTCAAGTGGTCCTGAAGATTGTGCACCTATTGCTTCATGTTATCTGAGTGCAACAAAGATTTGAGCCAACTCGCTATGTGAAATCTTCATTTAGCTATTCTTCATTACCTCCAAAGATACCACAAGGAAAGAACGAAGAAAATGCGTATGATATTTTCTATCAACTATAAATCAAGGTTCCTGAGACCTAGTACGAGGCTAATTAATCTAACCGTTCAACGTGTCAGTACAGCAAAAAAAGGAATCGCGGGAATGCATATCTTTTGATGTCACAAATATAAACATTATATTTTACGAGAGTTTGTCAAGTTATCCATTCGACACGAGCAAACAGATTTTGGTCAGTACAACGAGATTTAAGAGGTACTATATAACCCCTCATTTTAGTCACTATCGCGGAATGCGGAAAGTTTCTATGTTCTACAGTACATACATCCCTCCGGCAGAGCACTTTAAATCAGCCGATCTTTTACCAAAAAAGGCGGTTTTGTGTGCAAATGACAATTATCTATAAAATCATAGTTTTGATTTCCATGTCCAAACAAACAGCTATCAGACTGTATGGAGGATCGCCAATAGGGTTCTTCAATCCCGCGATCCCGACTAAAATTTTCTCTCAATCCCGTAATCCCGATCCCGATCATACAATTTTGTCTTCGCTCATTTCCTAAACCTAGAAGGGCCTTTCCGGTGGGTGATAATTTTCTTAACCAGCATTGATCCGTTGATTTCTATAGTTACCGTCAGGCATGAGTTTATCTCTTTTCACCAAAATGATGATATTGTTTATTTAAGAAGTTTTCAAAGTTTTGCACGGATAACTCACGCTAGTCACGGTAGCGACTCCCTTTCATTAAATTCGATCACGGACAAACGTATAGGTACAGGCAGGTCAGTATCAAAGAAACGAAAAACAATTTTTAACAACTGCATGAAACACAAAAGGTCACGGCAATCCCGTAGTTCCATAACAACGGAGATAAAGACAAATAAACTGAACACAATTCTGCTCTTGAAGTATCATGTAACTCATCAGGTTAAGAGCATCACATCGGTATAATTCTGAGACTTGCTGGAGGCTTTTCAACGCTGTTAAGCATTTCAATTGACGCAGCAGTCTTAGACCACGTTCTACACGAGCTCCGTGGGCCACTGAGGATTTTTGATAAATTGGCAACTTCGCTTCTGATAAAATTTTCATTCCCGGGCAATTACTGAAGAGTGCCGCTGAGTAGCCCGACCGCCCATTGAATACTAGAGAGCCTGTATGCATGACTGAGAAGATCAATTTCTTCCTAAATTCTCGTCAACGGACATCCCGGTACTCGGTTCGTTTAAGTGATTATTTCCCGAATCCCGTGTCCCGTTCATAATAGCAATCCCGCATCTCGCTCCCTTCTTACTTTAAATTCTTAGATCCCGGCCTTTAAATAAACCCAATCCCTGATCCCGAAAAACCTATTAGAGACCCTCTGTATGGTGAGCTCTATAAAACCTTCAGTTACTCAATTAAATATTATACCTCCGGATTTGCGGTTATGGCTGTTTATCATATAAAAACAATTCTTGTTTACGCGTTTAGCCTTAAAATTTTCCGCAGTACCCATTGTTAAGCTTTATGGTTATGTAACCTCCAGCTGTGTCTAAGATATAATATTCATATACGGGTGTTAAATGCGGAAAAAATTTTCTTCTTTGTGACGGAAATAGCAGTGTAATTACTGACACATGCACGTGCCGAAAATTTGTGTGTTTTCTTGGACAGGCTACAGAGGAGGTTTTTGAGTATCACCTTGAATATAAAATTAAAATAAGGCATTTTTAAAAAAAGATCGGCGGCAAAAAGCCACTCTTTTCATTTTAAAGTTACATTTTGATCACCTCTGCTGCTCTATGGTCGAATTTGCCTTTGTTTCCTTCATTTATTGTCTTATCAATCACACAGAGGTCTGCCCAGCAAGTGATTTGTTTCAAACTGGCATTAGCTGCGAGTTTCCACTTAGAACTGAACGGCTAAGGTCATTTTAGGCCAGTTTAATCAAAGCCATCAACAAGTTGAGTTCTCCGCGCAATTAAATTATAAAGGTTGCTGAACAAGAAACAGCTTCAAGTGGTAGACAGAACTAAGAGGTATTTCATGATATTCAATTATCGTACAATTAGTAATGACCAGTAATCATTTAAAATACTTTTCATGACTCTTTCTGTGAGTCAAAGTAACCTAAAAGTAAGGCATGTGATCGCTAAACAACGCTTGCATTGCATGTACCACAAAAATAGCTGAGATGTCATGACAACGAAAAAATATGCTACCATGACAACCTGAACTGAGCTAAAACTTACGTATACCCAATTTTTTTTCCGCATTTTTCTCGTTAACACTGATCTTGGCTTTCATACAGGTCATGAAGACCATTTTTGTTTGGGGCTGCCTTATGGCTACTCTAATCGAGCCTTGTATATCGGACATGTACTTGCATGCTCCACCAGGATCCAACAATCGCTTGAACGGCAACCAAGATAACGTCAGAAACGCGAACAGACTGTTTGATTCACAGGTACAGTGCCATTACATACTCGCTTTTCATCACGGTAACCTTTTTTTAGGCCATCCCTCAAACATGTTTTGTTCCCCATTACCATCCTACTCGTTAAAGTGGTCGACTGATAGGTCGGTCGGCCAAACAAGCAAAAAGAAAATACAAGAAGTAACTACATGAAGCAGCTTAGATCAGGAAAATCTTGGAAGCACCCATTCGCTTACTAATTGTTTTTTGCCCAAACTTTCCGATGATATGTACAGCACAGGTCAAATAAGATGATAAACTGACCAATTTCTATCACAAAGTCATCTTCATCTGTTTTAAGACTCAGAGTTAATTTTTCTGGGAAGAGTATATTTATTAATTTTGTTGTTTGCTTTCCTTGAAAAAATGGGTCGGTTAGTATCTACCATGATATTCAGAGAAGAATAAAGGCCAATAGTGTTACTGCTGCTGGTGTTAAAAAGCAAACCTGAATAACGACTAGCTCGGAAAGCTAAGAAACTACTTGTACAACATCGATGATCGGCTGTAAAATTTTCGTCAGTGCTACTTTTAGATTCTCGCTTAAGGTAACAGAGAAAAAAGTGAAATTTTTAAAGCATATAAAAGTAAAATATCTAATAGAAGAGGGAAATAATGAAATTAGCCCAATGGACTTTTGCAGAAGTTTTAACCTCGTAGTTATTTAATTTAGACATAAGGGTAAACCCAGTCTGAAAAGAGATTTAACTACATAATAATAGGGGACAAGAGTAATTCAGTTCATAAATGATTCCTTCGTCTTCTTTCTTTCTAAGAATAATGGTAAGGCTGGTTACAATGTCGGCGACAGTTTGGATAGCAACCCTGGCGACAACATTCAAGAGTTCAGACAGCTGCCACAGGTAAAACTCGTTTATCATTTGTTAGCAGTTGTCTTTTTGTTTGCTCTCTTGCCTTTTTTTTCTTATGCTTGATATTTTTTCAAATGATCCAATCAGGAATATTACATGAGTGGATGCGATGCTAAGGCAAAAACCGAAGTTGATATCATGTGGACAAACCAACACGGAACTGGACCAGGTACCAATGACATGGTAGAAACCCAAGTTATTTTACAGTACATGTGTCAGCCTTATCCACAGAGCAAGATGGCAACCAACGACGTGAACAAAGAATTTGAATATCATACAATTCGTAATGGGCAGACTCTTACCACTCAATCATTTGTAAAAAACGCGCGAGAGAGTGCTTACATAAGAAGAGACAGAGGACTTCACGAACCAGCCAACTATTATCAGGCGTATTATCGGAGAGAGAGAAACAAAGGTAAGAGGTTTAAACAAACTGAAATACAGAACTGACTGATACAAAAATGACTCTCATTAGTCACTCTCCTTATAGTTATGACACTTTTGCTCATACTCCAGGCTTGTTCACTGCTGATCAACAACTTAAAGGTGATCTACCGATTTATACGCGACAAAATGCCGCAGGGACAAGGAGGGGCTTGGAGGTTCCGGAGGAACGCGATTACTACCCTTACTGGGGCCCTACCCCTTGGAGGGACATTGCTATCATGGTCAGCGATAAAAAGACCGAGGAACTAATCAAAGAATACGTAAACAGCCCTCACTATGGACACAAATGTAAGTCAGGCTTGATCTGAACGGTTTTATGAGTACAATACAACACAACATTGACTGACTTTCGTCATCACTAAAATGGTAACAAAAGGGCAAATACATTTGAAATTTTCCTCTAAATCTCATGTTTTAGACTTGTGTATAATGCCTACCAAGCTTGCCGGAAATGAAGACTGTCCACGGAACAACTATAACCTTAAAGGTGAAAAATGTGTCGCAAAATACATCACCTCAAAGAAATGCAAGGCGGCTGGAGGAACCTGGACAAAGTTCATCGCGAATTATGTTGAGAAAACCGCTGGCGTGTTGAGCACTTGTCATAATGTGGGCGAAATGAAACTGGCGAGAGGCATTCCTTACGAACCACACAAGATCTCTCAAGGAGCTGATCAAAAGGAGCAGTTTGTTCTTGTTCACAAGCCTCCTGAAGTGATCTACGCCCCATCCACTGTCGTTAATCATAACGGAATGAGCATGGAAGGAAAGTTTTCGTCCTACAAGTGGAAGGTTCCTTGTTTTCCAACAAACACCACCCAACGCTGTGTATTACGAATCAGGTGAGACAACTAATCATCATTTGACTCTAAGCGTGCGATGGAAGTAAAGGCGACGGGGTGTTGAAAACGAGAAGCAGAATTTTGTATATCAGGGCTTGCATCGTGATAATTTTGTTCTTTCCATACGTATTAGAGAGGGAGAAAAGGTGGGGTTCATTCTAAGATCCCTTCATGTACCACATCGAGCCCCAATCACCTCATCGAAAAAAAAACATGTAATCCCAGATCCGGTGCGCAAATGATTGCAAGAGGTACAAAGCCTTCAGCCCATCATATAAAGTCGGGACAGCTACATGTTCGCCCTTCAGCACACAATCATACTAGGACGACCTATAAGCTTTTGGTGAAATTTTATTTCCTATTGCCGCCTTAAAATTGTTTCATTATGTTGCTCCCAACTTAAGAAGGCTTCATAGATTGTGTGACCGTGCAAGATCTGGGTCCGAACATAGCACGAGCTATGGCGGCTCGGTGTTAAAGACACTTGAATCTAGGGTTTCCAACAACTGCACCCGTAATATTCATTGGCCTTCTACGCCTGGAAAAAAGGTCAACCGAAAAGAAAACACCGTGGGAAAGATTGCCAAAAGGCGACAGATTCGAAAGTCTACGCATGCTCAGATACCGATCTTGGTGAAGTTCTATTCCATTACGTAAACTTTTGCGACAAAGAAAATAAGGATCTCTCGAGCAAGATTTATCGCGTTTCCTTCTGTGGAATGTCCTCAAATTTTCTGGACCGTTAAACATACTTGTGCCCTTCCTAGTGCCTGTTGATAAAAAAAAATTCATAAGACCAAATTTGAGATCGAGGAAGAAAACACAAAATTGCAAATAGCGAGGAAACTGCCTTACTAACCCCTATTTTTTTAGGCTTTTTAATGATCGGCAGGATAATTTTCACAAATGGAGAAAATTTTGAGAGATTTCACCGCAGCAAATTTATGAAAATCAGAGACAAAGCCAAATTATCGCTGACGAGCGCCTTCCTTTGTGGAGCCTTAGCTTAATAACAAAAATCATTTTGATAATATCTACTACAGCAAACGATACTTTGAACCTTGCTCATTGCCTTTTGATGGCTTTTAATGACCTTGATGAAGCGAACATATTAAAATTTTCTGGAAAAACATTACGCTGGCGCGCGCGCCAACTATAAACAAAAATCTTATGGAGCCTCCTTAAAGAGTTCCCATACTAAAGATGAAACTTTTCAAGAACGTTACATCTTCTTTCTAAAAAAACCTATGTTAGCTCAGAACTGGGTTTCGTAGTTGAACCAATTTTGAAACGTTAAGTGGCGTTCACTCTTTTGACAGGTATAATATAACCACCAGTGATGTACCACGTGAGTTCACTGCTAAGAACAATAACGAGTAAGTACTCAATGAATATATTTGACCACTACACCAAGTATGTCCCCCAACTGTTATCTCAGTAACCCCGAGGTGTTAGGTGAACCTGATAACAGAACTGTAAATATGACATTTTTATTTTCCTGAATGATTGAAAACCCAGCCGTGTAGCACTTACCATTTACTAGCTATATGATCAACTGGAGAGCGCTCTACTTTCTTCTGTTTAGAACAACAACATATTGTTACAATAGTCTAAATGAACGAGCATTCATTCAGTCTTTGATCTGATGACTTCTCTGTACGCTCCTTCGACATGAAAATGCCACGAAAGCGAATGAAATAAAAACTAACGGAAAGACAACAATCACTGAGCACTGGGACTTGATTCAAATTGGATTATAACATAGCTTGTAAATTTGTCTACTCAAATTCAATTGCGCGAACGTGCTTCATATTCCTATTATGCACGCTCAGCAAACAAATCCCTCGAGAAAAAAAATTTCCATTGGGTTGAAAATGTTATAAAACAATTGGTTCATACGTCATCTGTGCGTTCATCGAGATATGAAGCACTTGGGAAGTTTGGAGAGCACTCGAGAAGCTAGAGTTACTCTCAGCTACGCCTTGAGCAACTCTTTCGCATCTTTCGTGCCCTCCAAACTTCCCGCGTGCTTCATATCTCGATGAACGCACGCTGACGTATGAACCAATTGTTAATTATACCTTGGTAAATTGATGCGTCCAATACGTTACGACGAATTGGTCAGACTCACAAAAAGATCAGATCGATTGATTTTATTATTTTCTTCTTAGGATTAAAAATAATCCGAAAACAAAAGCTGTTGACAATAAGACCGATCTTCAAATCGCTTTGAACACTGCCCAGCTCGGCAGAACATTCCAGGATAGAAGTCATGTGATCATCCTTAAACCACGCAGCAAACTGCCCATGAAATTTCAGCATAGCAACATCTATTACATTAATGGAATGGGCAAGAGAGGAAACATAGTGCAGGCGTATCCTGCCATGGAATATCGCTTTTATCCTGAACGCCTTACTGTTACAACAGAGGATGTGGTGTGTTTCGTCTGGTCCGGTGAGAAGGAACAATCTATTTGATACGAACTCTTGTGACCTCAGTCGTATTTTCATTCTTTTTATCCATTTTCAATTTCGTTGTTTCATTATGTGTCTAATTATTTACCTATTTATTGCTTCTATCGGTAGGCTCAAACAACAATCAGAACAATGCTGGAGAAGGAACAGCACGTGAGAAAAATATCGCACATATGAATTATTTAGGCACACAACTAACTTTAAAACTTAAAAAGCTCAAACTCGAAAATTTTTGAGCAAAACACAGCTGAGTGGAGTTAATCTGATAAGTACATCGCCCTAAATAATTTTCCATTTCATTTCATCATTTCAGGAACTGATCGCACCAACGTGTGCTGGATAAACGAAGGATGCCAGTCTCTCAAACCAGCAGCGTGTTCCAGCCTTCCTCTTGAAGTAGTTGACCATGTCGACGAATTTGATGCCGCCAAGTTAAATGTTCACCTTAACAAGGGCTGTTACACTGGTGGCAAAACGCTGCAGGCTCAACTGAACAACGCCCCGGCCTCTTGCAACCCGCCATGCTTCCGCATCACGAAGCCCGGGACATACTGTTACATGGGCACGCGCAATAACAACTTCTCTAACCGACGTCACATAGGACAGATAACAGTCAATGAAGCTAAAACTACTCCTGAATAATACCTCAGTGAATAGCTCTAAAAATACAGAGCAAGCAATGCTTCTCAAATAAAAAACTGACAAGGCATTCGAACTGAAGAACAAGTTCGTCCAACTTTTTCTTTGTCTTTATTGTTATTTTTTATTGTTACGTTTTAGGTACGTCGTGTAGTTACTCCTCACCCTCAATTTTTTGTCTTACCCGGATGTCGATGTAACACTCACGGATAAGGCTGCATCCGTCCCCTGAATAGAGTCTGTGCATGGTCACAAAACCCACGATCACGAAACTCACGATCACGGTAAATGTGTCTACTAAACCAAAACCCCTTGATCAGATCCAACTCAACTGAAATTTAAGTAGTTCGAAAAAACTGAAAGCAAATTAATGGCAGGCTCATACTGTAGATCTCCAGTCCTTTGGAATTAACTTGATTAGCGTTTTGGCTGCTCGTCAATTACCCTCCTTTTTCTGTTGATCTCTCAGCTTTTTCGTTCTTCCCTTCGAACAAATTGCCCAGTGAAGGCTGGATTCTGGTTATAGTACTATCAAATTTTAAACGGCAGAACAGTGATGCAGGAAAGTCATAAGCAAATCGGTAGACTCCTGCACGGAATTTGCTCGTTTACTCTGTTTCGCGATGCCGGTGAGGGAGCAGGTTGGTCAAACAATTTTTTAAAAGGACGATGAGAGCCAATTCGTGACACACAAGGAAAAAAAATCACACGTAGTGGATATTTCCAGGCATCCGTAATTATATCAAAGATTTCAATGGCATGTAATCACGATCTAATTTTTCTTAAGGGTGGCAAATGTTTTACAAGTCACTCATTGAAAATTTTGGTGAGAGAATAATCAGTTTCTAAATGATACAAAGAAAAGAGCTATCTAAAACTACTTGAGATTAATTTGAAAACATTTAAATGGCGTTGAAAATAGCCTAAAGAAGAGAGGAATCCAAGCGAACAAGCAAAACCACAGACTGTAACAAGCACCATAGCTTTAGGCGTTTTTACTTCATTAGTTTAAAACTTGAATGTGGTGGAAGGGAGTCCTAGGGATATGTTATTAATCCAAAATAAACCGCCTTAACTTTAGTCATAGGTTCCTGTTTTGTTACCAGGTAAATGTGAATGTCTTGAGTCCCCATACCAAGAACCGTAGCAGTTCATTCTCTCTCGCTTTCTTGCTGAGTGGCTGTATGCATGATACATATACATTACATCTGGAACCCAACCTTGGCGTCTTGCGCAATACGTTCTAACTTTGTAAATCATATAATGCTTGCACTCTACTCGAAAAACACTCGTCTCACAAGCTTCTTAAAAGCTTTCTTTTATGTCTACGTAATTATTTTTTTTAAAACAAAGCGCATTTTCTTGAAGTGGAACCGCATGCAATAAACCACCTACATGGCTTGTTAAGTGTTATTATTACTGCACCAAAATCATTGGCCGTTATTTTTGTGCCACGAGACCCTACTTGAGTTATTTAGCAGTTACACAATAGCACCTTAGGCACAGGGGGTGGGCACAAGTCGGCTCAACCCGTGTACTGAGAGTAGATTTGTCCTCTCCCTATATCTCCAGCCAAATAATCCCGATCAATCGGGATGGCTCAGTGATTTCAGCTCAAAATTTTACGAGAGAAACTTTCACTACGATGAATTCCCACTATTCCTGCATGCATATTAGTAAAAACTCAAAACAAATGTTAAATCTAAAAAAGTGACCCTAAGCAGTCGAGTACTTTGCTTAAAATAAAGTATTATTGAATACTGACAGATGGACGTGTCATGAACTGAAAACATTGCGAAGCAACAGCCAAGCAAGTGTATGCAACGATTGTCAGGTACCATGCTATGAAACATCTGTGCCGCCGTTATCACAGTTCTTTTTTGAATGTATTTCACTAAAAGTAAATGTAAAGAAAGTATAGTAAATATCTACAATTCTTCATCGGCGATATAATTCGAATTCACCCACATAACACAAACTTTGGCAAAAGCATTATTGAACCCGGTGAATTCATTGTGTGCCGATATGAACATAAGGGAAGTAAAACCGACAAAGCACCAGAACTTAGAGCAAAGGGGGATGGAGATTTAAGTCCGATCGTCTTGACTTGAGATGATGTTTACAAGTAAACTGAAGGTATCAAACAGACTTGTACATAAGTGCATATTAATATGTAATATTCTCTGGCCTCTGGGTCACGGCTACACCACTCTTCTCATTCATCTTTGAAATAACTCATGCATCATGTGTATTTTATTGACTGAAATTATGGCCACGATCCAAGATCAAAATCCTGATAACTAACTCGGCTTTAAGTCTAGCTGATTTCATAAATTTCATGAAGACATTTGCGTTGGCATGGCAAAGGGAAAGACGAAGGAGTTGGTTTTCTATGAATTTTGCATGATGTATGCAACAACTTTATAATGATCTTTGGACAAGAAATGCTCGGTTTGGTTGCCTAACGGCAAAAAGGCGCGCGAACGAAGAGCCGATATTTCAGGACTTACCCGCATTACATTTCCTAACCTAAATGTTTTAACACTTGAATTTAGGGAATTATGAAAAAGATAACTGGAGATTGGCTCCCTTCGAGGAAATCAGTGACTTCAACTGAGCTTCAGTTACTTACAATCCATAACCCTTTATAGTTTTGAAAGAGACAAAACACAGTTTACGCTGGAAGGAACTGGTTGGTCAAGGGGGGTTTGGATAAAACTACTAACTTTTTCTCTATTTGGAGAACAGAAGTTGTATGAATCGACAAGTTTTGACGAAGCAGAAAGCAATACTGCATATCAGCCTTCTAAATATTCCACTTGAAGACCAGCTTAATGATTAATCAAGCATCAATGGGATTAGAGCGGCATCTCTGGCGAAAATATCAGCATATCTATGTAACGCTGGACACACGTCTGCCCGTTGCAAACAGATGCAGGTCAAATGAAACAACTATTCATAATCTACCACGCTTGAAACTACTCTCTCCACCGAAATTAAGGCAAATTTCGTATCATGTACTGTTACTGGATTGGATGCAGATCGTGCTATGTAAAACGTAATTTATGCAACAACTCAAGCACGCAGTTAACAGAAGACTTTGGTGAAGATCCAACCAAGAAAACAAACCAACTGGTTCATCGTTCACTACCTTGACAGTAGTTAATCAAAAATCTGGGTCGACTTGCAAGTCTACCATATTTCGCAAAAGGAAAAGAACCCTGAAATATCTTCAGACTAGAAATGCCTCGTTTGTCAAAACGACTGGCTGATTAAAAATAATGGCTTCTTTGGAGCCGTCCTTGATAAAAACCACAACCTTTTATCTCGAATTACATTCTGCATCGTAAAAACGATTCGTTGAAATTACATAAGTTTTAGCGCAATGAAAATAGCACAAATTCAAACCAGGATAATATTTAGATTAATGAACATTGATTGGCTAAATTTCTCGGAACAAACGGCAAACTCCAGAGATCTTGCTAACACTGTTCGTCTAGTGGCCTAAGAGCCAAGATTGAGAATGTGCTTAAAACATGGTTGTTACCATGCCCAAAATAACGCCAATTACCTGTTGCAAATTCATTGTAATAAATTAAATAAAATATACAAACATTCCCAATTACTTAAAACCACTTGCTGCACTTGAACTTTGGCAAAACACTCGTTAAACTCGGTCAATAGATGGAGTGCATCGACCAGATATGGCGTCGCTCGCATAGCAGCTGTTTTCTTTCTGAGCTATTTAGCTAGACTTGAGTAGCGTGAAATATGAGTAAAAGGAGACGGACAGGTAGGATAGCCATGGTGCAATACCTGTTATGGCTACACAGATTGTTAGGATGTTGAATTCACTTTTGTACCAGCTCATGCATAGTTAACAAGAAAGATCGGGCACGACAAACAGTTCATTTTTCACCAGTTTAATGGTATTTCAGTCAAAAGCTTTGCATTGAGATCGAGAGAAGAAGGAAAGAAAAGGAAAAAGAGCCATAGAAAATATGCACGACAACAAAATTCCGATGTGATCAATTAACAAAGAAATGCCCCATTTGGAAGCGCAGCATTAATTGATTAGGAAAAAGGCGAGCAAAACAAAGGAAGGTCGTTAAGCGTCAGTGATTGAACGAAAAAACACTTTTAATTATATATCTATAGAAGATTTATTCGCGAAAGATTTCTCGTGGTGAAACCACGACGGTAATTTCTATCATTTACTTTGCATTCTTAATTCCTAGGGCTCGTCACAGCAGAAACAAATTGACAAGTCCGTAGTAAAAAGATGCCGCGTCCTCTCCCAAAAGAACAAAAGAACAAAATGCAAGGTTCATTGACCTCGTCGCTCCTCATAAGTTTATTGAAACCCGCTAATGAAGTATCAGAACATCCATTCTCTTAAACTAAACTCTTTGGATTGGCAATGAAATAAAATGATTCTCTCTGTCAGTACCTGGACATTTCATCTTAAAGAAATTTTTGTATCTTTTCAGGATCAGACAGAACAAACTTGTGCTGGGTAAATGAAGGATGCCAATCTCTTAAACCAGAGGCTTGTGCGAGCCTGCCTCTCGAGGTAGTGAACAGGCTGATACGTTTTATCAGTATTTTGAAGTTTGGAATACAAGAAAAGAACAGAAGGGCTGATGGGGCAACCGTTGTGAGAACCGGCACGTACAACCGCGAATGTTCATTAAACTAAAACATTGTTTAGCGATTGCGGCCGTACACTTTTTATCAAAAGCAAATGTTATTTATAGCTTCCCTGCGTTCAAAGATAATTCATTAACCTGCCTTTTGTTTCATCAGTGATAACGCCGAGTTAGAAATCAGAATGGAAATGACTACGTTCAAAATGAAAACAACCTCAGACTTCATATCGGTGAGGACGTGAGTAAAACCTAAGAAAAAAAATTCAATAAAGAGAACACTCCATATATTTTCAAAATTATGCGAAACAGTCCAGAATTGCATGGTTGATCTTTTTAATTTTGAAAGAAATTGGTGAATTGGGCCGTTTGTCGAGAATTTTGAAGCTATATCGAGGGCAAGTAGCTTTGGTGTGGGAGTCAAGTGTTCCTGAAGATCGTGCACCTATTGCTTCATGTTATCTGAGTGCAAAAAAGATTTGAGCCACCTCGTTATTTGAAATCTTCATTTAGTTATTCTTCATTACCTTACAAAGACACCAAGTGGAAAGAACGAAGAAAATGCATATAATGTTTTCTATTAACTATAAATCAAGGTTCCTGTGACGCAGCACACGGCTATTCTAATTTTAAATGTGTCAGTACAGCAAGAAAAGGAATCGCGGAAATGCATATCTTTTGATGTCACAAATATAAAACACCACATGTTACGAGAGTTTTTCGAGTTATCCATTCGACACGAGCAAACAGATTTTGGTCAGTACAACAAGATTTAAGAGGTTCTGTATAACCCCTCACTTCAGTCACTATCGCGGAATGGGGAACACTTCTATTCTTTACCATACATACATACATCCCTCCGGCTGTGCACTTTAAATCAGCCGATCTTTTACCGAAAAAGGCGGTTTTATGTCCAAATGACAGTCACTTATAACACCATAGTTTTGATTTTCATGACCAAACAAACAGCTACTAGACTGTATGATGGGCTCCATAAAACCTTCAGTTACTCAATTAAATATCATACCTCCCGATTTGCAGAATAGAGACTGTTGCCACAGGAGAAAAATTATCTTGCCAATCTCAAAATGTAAGCAGGATACTTCACAGCAATTACAAGAAAAAGGAAAATCAAAGGGAACGAGTGAGAAGCTTAAATTTTCTGTAATTGTTTAAGCTCACTGACCAGATTGAAAAGGATACTCCATAAAACATAATTCAATTTGATTGCATGCTACAAATATATTTATTCTCTACTTCAGTAAAAACTATTTATAACCAACACCGCAGGTTATGGCTGTTTATCATATAGAAACAATTCTTATTTACGCGTTTAGCCTTGACATTTTCCGCAATGGCCATTGTTAAGCTTTGTGATTCTGTAACCTCTAACTGTATCTCATATATAATATTTATACACGGGTGTTGAATGCGGAAAAAATGTTCTTCTTTGTGACGGGAATAGCAGTGTAATTACTGACACATGGACGTACCGAAAAGTTGTGTGTTTTCTTGGACAGGCTACAGAGGAGGTTTTTGAGCATCACCTTGAATGTAAAATTAAAAGAAGGCTGTAAAAAGATCGGCGGCAAATAACCACTCTTTCATTTTATAATTACATTTTGATCACCTCTGTGTTATGTAGTTGAATTTGCCTTTGTTTCTTTCATCTATTGTCTTATCAAATCGCACAGACGTCTATCCAATAAGTGAATTGTTTTAAACTGCCATTGGCTGCGAATTTCCATTTTGTACCGAACAGCTAAGGTCATTTTAAGCCACTTTAGTCAAAGCCCTCAACAGGTTTTCGGCGCTATTAAATTCTAAAGGTTGCTGAACAAGAAACAGCTTCGAGTGGTAGACAGAACTAAGAGGTATGTCATGATATTCAATTATCGTGTAATTAGTAATGACTAGTAATCACTTAACATACTTTTCATGAGTCTTACTATGACTCAAAGTAACCTCAAAGTAAGGCATGTGATCGCATGAGTTCGAAAAATTTCCTGAGTTCCAAATGATTCACGATCAGTTTAGAAGAGTAAAATTTCTTTTGACAGAAATAATGTTATTCTGTTTCTTTTGACCGAGGTTGCCACGCACCCAAACGGTTCTTTTCAACTCAACGCTTGCATCGTACGTACCACAAAAATAGCTGAGATGTCATGACAAAGAAAAAAATATGCTACTATGACAACCTATACTGAGCTAAAACTTAGGTATACCCAAATTTTTTTTCTTTTTTTTTCCGCATTCTCGTTAACACTGATCTTGGCTTTCATACAGGTCATGAAGACCATTTTTGTTTGGGGCTGCCTCATGGCTACTCTTATCGAGCTTTGTATATCGGACATGTACTTGCATGCTCCACCAGGATCCAACAATCGCTTGAACGGCAACCAAGATAACGTCAGAAATGCGAACAGATTGTTTGATTCCCAGGTATAGTGCCATTACATACTCGCTTTTCATCACGATAACCTTCTCCTAGGCCAAAGTAGTCGACTGATTGGTCGGTCGGTCGGCCAAGCAAGCACAAAGAAATTGCAAGAAATAGATAAACGAAGCAGCTTAGATCAGGAAATTCCTGAACGCACCCATTCGCTTGCTAATTGTTTTCCTTGCCCAAACTTTCCGATGTTTTGTACAGCACAAGTCAGATAAGATGGTAAATTTACCAATTTCTCGTATAAATTAATCTTCATCTGTTTTTAGACAGAGCGTTAATATTTCTGGAAAGAGTATCTTTATTAAATTTTTGGTTTGCCTTTCCTGAAAAAAGGGTCGGTAAGCATCTACCATGATATTCAGAGTAGAAAAAAGGCCGATAGTACTACTGCTGCTAGAAAGTAAAACAGAATAATGACCAGCCTAGAAAACTTGGAAACTACTTGTATAACATCGATGATAGGCTGTAAGGTAACAGAGAAAAAAATGAAATTTTTAGAGCATTCAAAACTAAAATATCCAATAGAAGAGGGAAATCAAAATAGCCCAATGAACTTTTGCAGATGTTTTAACCTCGTGGTTATTTTATTTAGACATGAAAATAAACCCAGTCCGAGGAGAGATTTAATTACATAAAAATAGAGGACAAAAGCAATTCAGTTCGTAAATGATTCCTTCATCTTCTTTCTTTCTAAGAATAATGATAAGGCTGGTTACAATGTCGGCGACAGTTTGGATAGCAACCCCGGAGACAATATTCGAGAGTTCAGACAACTGCCACAGGTAAAACTCGTTTATCATTTGTTAGCAGTTGTCTTTTTGTTTGCTCTCTTGCCTTTCTTTTTCTTATGCTTGATATTTTTTCAAATGATCCAATCAGGAATATTACATGAGTGGATGCGATGCTAAGGCAAAAACCGAAGTTGATATCATGTGGACAAACCAACACGGAACTGGACCAGGTACCAATGACATGGTAGAAACCCAAGTTATTTTACAGTACATGTGTCAGCCTTATCCACAGGGCAAGATGGCAACCAACGACGTGAACAAAGAATTTGAATATCATACAATTCGTAATGGGCAGACTCTTACCACTCAATCATTTTCGAAAAACGCGCGAGAGAATGCTTACATAAGAAAAGACAGAGGACTTCACGAACCAGCCAACTATTATCAGGCGTATTATCGGAGAGAGAGAAACAAAGGTAAGAGGTTTAAACAAACTGAAATACCGAACTGGCTGATACAAAAATGAATCTCGATGAGTCACTCTCTTTATAGTAATAATACTATTGTTCATACTCCAGGCTTGTTCACTGCTGACCAAAAACTTAAAGGTGATCTACCGATTTATACGCGACAGAATGCTGCAGGGACAAGGAGGGGCTTGGAGGTCCCTGAGGAACGCGATTACTATCCATACTGGGGCCCTACCCCTTGGAGGGACATTGCTATCATGGTCAGCGATAAAAAGACCGAGCAACTGATGAAAGAATACGTAAACAGCCCTCACTATGGATACAAATGTAAGTCAGGTTTGATCTGAACGGTTTTATAAGTACAGTACTATATAGCACTGGTGGTGAAACAGAGAATTAACTCTGAAGTGTAAATTAAAGTGCTATTTAAACCCATGAATAACCCATAGGGCGTTAGCCCTAATAAAGGGAAACAGGGAACCACACGAGGCAAAGAAAAAATCTTTTGACCTCGGTGGGAATCGAACCCACGACCTCCGGATTAGATCTACCGTTACTCTGCCGACTGAGCTACGAGGTCGCACAGAGAAAGTCGGGGACGATTTAGGATGGTGAATCGCGGCGAAGAGAAAGTAAGGGTACATATGAATGTTGTGCCGCGTAGCACTGGGAACACAAATGGTGAAACAGAGAATTAACTCTGAAGTGTAAATTAAAGTGCGTGTGGTTCCCTGTTTCCCTTTATTAGGGCTAACGCCCTATGGGTTATTCATGGGTTTAAATAGCACTTTAATTTACACTTCAGAGTTAATTCTCTGTTTCACCATTTGTGTTCCCAGTGCTACGCGGCACAACATTCATATGTACCCTTACTTTCTCTTCGCCGCGATTCACCATCCTAAATCGTCCCCGACTTTCTCTGTGCGACCTCGTAGCTCAGTCGGCAGAGTAACGGTAGATCTAATCCGGAGGTCGTGGGTTCGATTCCCACCGAGGTCAAAAGATTTTTTCTTTGCCTCGTGTGGTTCCCTGTTTCCCTTTATTAGGGCTAACGCCCTATGGGTTATTCATGGGTTTAAATAGCACTTTAATTTACACTTCAGAGTTAATTCTCTGTTTCACCATTTGTGTTCCCAGTGCTACGCGGCACAACATTCATACTATATAGCACTGACCTACTTTTGTTATCACTAAAATGGTAAAAGAGCAAATCCATTTGAAAATTTCCCCTAAATCTCATATTTTAGACTTGTGTATAATGCCTACCAAGCTTGCCGGAAATGACGACTGTCCGCCGGACAACGCGAACGTTAAAGGAGAAAAATGTGTTGCAAAATACATCACCTCAGAGAAATGCAAGGCGGCTGGAGGAACCTGGACAAAATTCATTACGAATTATGTTGAAAAAACTGCTGGTGTGTTAAGCACGTGTCATAATGTGGGCGAAATGAAACTGGCAAGAGGAATTCCTTACGAACCACACAAGATCTCTCAAGGAGCTGATCAAAAGGAGCAGTTTGTTCTTGTTCACAAGCCTCCGGAAGTGATCTACGCCCCATCCACTGTCGTTAATCATAACGGAATGAGCATGGAAGGAAAGTTTTCGTCCTACAAGTGGAAGGTTCCTTGCTTTCCAACAAACACCACCCAACGCTGTGTATTACGAATCAGGTGAGACAACTAATAATCCTTTGACTCCAGGCGTGCGATGATAGTAAAGGCGATGGGGCGTTGAAAGCAAGAAGCGGGACTTTAAATATCAGTAGGTTTCATAATGATAAATTTTCCTCTCTTTCACCAGAAAGGAGAAACGGTCGCATTCAACCCAAGATTCCTTCATGTAACCCGTTTTGGCCTTATGATTTTTCAGCACCAATATTCTCAAATCCTATTAAGTAATGTTCATTACTGCGTAGATCGCTTTCATATTCACTTCTCAAACTCATTGATAATGCATGAGGTAATTAACCAATTGTGTGGCCTCATTTGGGTCACATGGATGCCCCTTGATACCCGGTAAAGAACAGATCCAAACACGCGTGATTAGGTATCCAAACACACGTGTTAGGATATCCAAACACTTTTGTTTGGAAATCAATTTCCAAAAGAATGCAGTACTTGAACAAACGTTTATTAAGTTCCAGGATTACAGTAACCATTCTTTGCGGTTAACATTAACCAATTGTGTGACCCCCGTTGTGCTGAGTACTTTTATGCTTTGAACGTTTGAGCAAAGAAACTTCCTCTTTACAACTTTTCGGCGGTCGAAACCAAGAAGACCTTTCCGTGGCTGCTTCTTCCATTTCTCAAAATTGCAAATGAGGACGCCAATGCAAAGTGTGACTGGCTCTGATTAAAAAGCTGAAATTGTGAAAAAACTCAACGCCCTTCATGACACTTACTAACAACTATGCACATGCGATAATGAAACAAAAGAAAGCAAAAATTGATTATTTACGTGGTCTCTCTGTTTTTGTGTTTATTGTTAATAAATTAGGCCCTTTTGAGAAGCCATTCATAAACTCGAGCTTCGTGTTTCATCAGGATTTCCAAACACTCGAAAACAATAAAAGCACTCGACCTTTGGCCTCGTGCTTTCATCAGTTTTCTCGTGTTTGGAAACCCTGATGAAACACTCGCCCTCGTTTTTATGAAATATTACTTCTTTACCGCAGTTCACATATATGATTTTCATATACGTGCAGTCATTTATTCATCACTTCACGGGTTTATCTAGAACCGACATAAAGTGCCTAACTCAAAACTTAAGTCAGCTATGAAGAAAGTCTGTTAAGCTTAAATGAGACTGATGTTTTTCTTCGCAGGTACAACATAACCACAAGAGATGTGCCCCGTGGGTTTACTGCTAGCAACAATCACAAGTAAGTACGTAATCCTTTTACCCCTAAGAGTGACCAGCTTCTCATTTCTCCTTACAATAACACCCCTTAATCAAACACTAAGGTCACAAGAATAAAGGAAATGATCACCAACTTAAGAAGCTCTTGACTGTTAAACAAATTCTCCTTGTTAGTAACTCAGGAAATATGTAGTGAGCAGTACATGGACAACATGCAAACTGATGTTAGGAGATTAAGGGTTTATGCCTTCTTTACCAAGTCATTCCATTTTACCGTTAGTAGAATCACCAAAGTTAACAAAAGTTAAAGTGAAATGTCTTAGTTTCCTAAATGTTTGTAAACCCGACCGTCTAATAACAATGTTTATTCTCTATTATCAACAAAATAAGGCTCGATTTTCTCCTTTTTACAACAATAGCACATTGCTACCGTGATCTTGAATTCACAATCGTTCAATTTGTAATTTTTGATCTGATAGCTCTCAGTTCTGAGTTCCATCGACATGAAATCCGTTAGGATAAGTGAAAAACTACTGAGTGGAAAGGAAACATAAAACACTGGGATTTGATTCAAACTGGTAAAGACCTCGGTAAAATTACACTCCACCGGAAGGAGCCGACTGGACATAAAGACCAACGTGGGAAAACAGCCTTTACAGATCGAATATTCTTTTCTTCACAGGGTTAAAAATAATCCGAAAACTAAAGCTGTTGACAAAACGACCGTTCTTCAAATCGCTTTGAACACTGCCCAGCTTGGCAGAACATTCCAGGATAGAAGTCATGTGATCATCCTCAAACCACGCAGCAAACTGCCCATGAAATTTCAGCATAGCAGTATCTACTACATCAGTGGAATGGGCAAGAGAGGAAACATCGTTCAAGCGTATCCAGCCATGGAATATCGCTTTTATCCTGAACGGCTTACTGTTACAACAGAGGATGTGGTGTGTTTCGTCTGGTCCGGTGAGAAGGAACAATCTATTTGATACGAACTGTTGTTTCCATTTCGTTCTTTCATTGTTTCTAATTGTTTACCTATTTATTTGCTTCTATCGGTAGGCTCAAACAACAATCAGAACAATGCTGGAGAGGGAACAGCACGTGAGAAAAATACTGCACATATGAATTATTTAGGCACCCAACGGACTTAAAAAGCTCAAACTTGAAAATTTTAGCAAAACACAGCTGAGTGAAGTAAATCTTATAAGTATACCGCCCTAAATAATTTTCCATTTCATTTCATCATTTCAGGTACTGATCGCACCAACGTGTGCTGGATAAAGGAAGGATGCCAATCTCTCAAACCAGCAGCGTGTTCCAGCCTTCCTCTTGAAGTAGTTGACCATGTCGACGAATTTGATGCCGCCAAGTTAAATGTTCACCTTAACAAGGGCTGTTACACTGGTGGCCAAACACTGCAGGCTCAACTGAACAACGCCCCGGCCTCTTGCAACCCGCCATGCTTCCGCATCACGAAGCCCGGGACATACTGTTACATGGGCACGCGCAATAACAACTTCTCCAACCGACGTCACATAGGACAGATAAAAGTCAGTAAAGCTAAAACTACTCCTAAATAAACTTATCAGTAAATAACTCTAGAAACACAGAGCAAGGAACGCTTCTCAAATAAAAAAACTGAGGAGGCATTCGAACTGAAGAACAAGTGCGTCCAACTTTTTCTTTGCTTTTATTGTTGTTGTTGTTTTTTTCTTCTTCATTTCTTACGTAGATACGACGGTTTTAATTGAAAGTTGATGTTTTTAGTACGTCATGTAGTTACTCCTCACCCTCTATTTTTTTGTCTTATCCAGATTTCGATGTAAAGCTCACGGATAAGGTTGCATCCGTCCCTTAAATAAAGCCTGTTCACGGGCACGGACACGAAACTCACGATCACAAAACTTAAGATCACGGTAAATGTGCCAACTAAACAAAACCCTCCTGATCAGATTCAACTCAACGACAGGCGGCCCAAGCTCACGTCTCGAGAGAAAGCAAACGATTAATTCATGAAAGTGTCACGCGTTGTGTGACTCGGTGGTAAGTTACGAGAGGAGCCGTTGAGAATTTGAACACGCTCAGTAAGGCATAGTATGGGGAACGAAATATGGTCGATTTACAACAATAAATGTTTCAAAATATGAGCATACTACACGTAAAATCAATAGAACTTACTCACATCTTGTGTGTTCGTTGTGGTTTCTTGCGATTTCTGCCGTTTTAAGCTTGCTTTTCCATCACTGTTATTCCAGTAAAAAGACGAAGTCGAGGCTGCACACTCCATTTTCGACCGTTGTCCACGCGAAAGTGGTTTGCACCCAAAAAATCCTCCCGATCGGCATTTTTCTCAGCCATAGTTCACGATCTAAGATCATTACATCCTGGGACATGTCTCAATACCAAAACTCCCCGTGCATTTCGCTGAAAACGAGCGTTTTCTACTTGCATTTCCAAGTTCGCTTCTCTCTGGCTATGCTCTTGATAATCAGACTAGACACGGCCGCGGAAGAGACTTGGGTACGAGGTCAATTTTCTCTTTAGAGAATGTTTTCTCTCTGTAGAATGTCCATATTTCGAAATATTTATCGTTGTAAATCGACCATATTTCGTTTCCCATACTAATCCTTACAGCGTGTTCAAATTCTCAACGGTTCCTCTCGAAACTTAATACCGAGTCACACAGCACATGATCCTTTCATGAATTAATCGTTTGCTTTCTCTCGAGACGTGAGCTTGGGCCGCCTGTGACTCAATTGAAATTTTGGTATTTCGAAAAAACTGAAAGCAAAACAATGACAGGCTCAAAATTGTTAGACAGCAGAATAGTGTTGCGGGAAAGTCATAAGTAAATCGATGGCGTTGTTTTGCGATGCTGGTAAGGGAGTCAGTATTACATCACGATTTAATTTTCCTTAAGGGTGGCAAATGTTTTACATGTCACCCGTTGAAACTTTTGGTGAGAGAATAATCAGTTTCTAAATGATACAAAAGATAGTGCTGTTTAAAACTACTTGAGGTAAATTTGAAACCATTGAAATGGCTCCGAAAATAGCCTCATATAGAAAGGCATCCAAGCCAGCGAGCAAAATCACAGACTGTGACAAGCACCATAGCTTTAGGCGTTTTTAATTGATCAGTTTAAAACCTGAATGTCGTAAAAGGGGGTTGTAGGGATGTTGTTATTCCAAGATAAGTCGCCCTAACTCTAGTTATAGGTTTCTGTTCCGTCACTGGGTAAATGTGAATGTCTTGGGTCCCCATGCCAAGAACCGTAGCTTACAAAGTAGTTACTCAGTCTCTCTCGCTTTCTTACTGAGCAGCTGCATGCATGCTATATATTCATTACATCTGGAACCCAACCTTGGTGTCTTGAAAAACAATCGTCTCTCAACATTATTAAAAGCTCAGTTTCCTTTATGTCGGCATAATTATTTTTTCTAAACAAAGCGCATTTTCCTGAAAGGAACCGCATGCAATAAACCGCCTACATGGCTTGTTAAGTGTTTTTATTATTGCATCAAAATCATTGGCCGTTATTTTTGTGCCACGAGACGCCTACTTGAGTTATTTAGCAGTTACGCAATAGCATCTTAGGCACAGGGGGTGGGCACAAGTCGGCTCAACCCGTGTACTGAGAGTAGATTTGTCCTCTCCCTATATCTCCAGCCAAATAATCTCGATTAATCAGTGATTTCAGCTCAAAAAGTTTATGATAGAAACTTTCACTACAATGAATTCCCACTATTCCTGCATGTACATTGGTAGAAACTCAAAACAAATGTTAAACCTAAAAAACTGACTCTAAGAAGGTAATTCAGTGTTAACAACTGAGTTGAAAACGTAAATTAGCCACCGTAAAGGGTAAAAAAGCTGACCTTTCGAGCGTTAGCCCTCTTCCAATCGCTCTGACGAAGGGCTAACGCTCGAAACGTCAGCTTTTTTACCCTTTACGGTGGCTAATTTACGTTTTCAACTCAGTCGTTAACACTAAATTACCTGCTATACTCTCCCACCGACGCAGCACCACAGTTTCTTTAGAAACTTACCCCTTTATTCATTTGACTCGAAGCAGTCGAGTACTTTGTTTGAAATTAAGTTTTAGTGAATACTGACAAATGGACGTGTCATGAACTGAACATTGCGTAGCAACAGCCAAGCAAGTGTATGCAACGATTTTAAAGTACCATGCTGAAACAAAGCACCGGAACATATAGCAAAGGGGAAGGAAGATTAGGTCCAGTCTCATTCATCTTTGCAATAACTCATGCATCGTGTATTGCCTGAAATAATTTGCCACGATCCAAGATCAAAATCTTGATTATTAGCTCGGCTTTAAACCGAACTGATTTCTGATAAACTTCATGAAGACTTTTGCATTGGCATGGCGAAGGGAAAGAGGAAGGAGTTGGTTTTCTATGTGCGGGAATTTCGCGTGATGTATGCAATAACAAAACAACAACTCCATAATGACCTTTGGACAAAAAATGCTCGGTTTGGTTGCGTATCGGCAAAAAGCGCGCGATCTAAGAGACGATTTGGAGAACAGAAGTTGTATGAATCGACAAGTTTTCACCAAAAATTAAGGCAAATTTCTTATCATATACTGTTACTGGACTGGATGCATGCAGATCGTGCCATATAAAACATTATTTATGCACAACTCAAGCACGCAGTTAACAAAAATCATTAATCAAGATCCAACCAAGAAAACAAAGCAACTGGTCCATCGTTCACGACCTCGACAGTTGTTAATTAAAAATTTGCATCGACTCGCAAGTCTACCATATTTCGCAAGAGGCATAGAACCCTGAAATATCTTCAGACGAGAAATGCTGGCTGTTTAAAAAGAATGGCTTCTTCAGAGCTATCCTCGCCGGTAAAAACCAAAACCTTCTATCTCGGATTACATTCTACATCGTAAAAATGATTCGTTGAAATTAGATGAGGTTTCATCACAATTGAAACTAGTATAAAATCAAACTAGGATAATACTTAACATTAATGAACGTCGATTAGCTAAATTCCTCGGAAAAAACGGCAAACTAGAGATCTTAGTAACACTCTTCATTTGGAGCCAAGATTGAGAATATGCCTGAAAAGTCCGTTCCCGTGCCCAAAATAACGCCAACTAACCAATTACAAAAATTCATTGTAATAAATTCAAGAAAATATACAAAACATCCCCAAACACTTAAAATCACTTGCTGAACTTAAACTTTGGCAAAACACTCATCATACTCGGTCAATAGATGGAATGCATCACTCAGATATGGTGATGCTCGAGTAGCGTGCATTATGAGTAAAAGGAGACGGACAAACAGGATAGACATAGTGCAATATCTATTATGGCTACACAGATTGTTAAGATATTGAATTCACTTTTGTACCAGCTCATGCATAGTTAACAAGAAAGATCGGGCACGATTCTGGTTCGCAACACTAAATAGTTCATCTTTTACCAATTCATTAGTATTTCAGTCAAAAGCTTTGCATTAAAGTCGAGAAAAGAAAAAAATAAAAGGAAAAAAAGCCATAGGAAATATGCACGACAACAAAATCCTGATGGGATAAATTAACAAAGAAATGCCCCATTTGGAAGCACAGCACTAATTGATTAGGAAAAAGGCGAGCAAAAGGGCGTTAAGCGGTAGAGTTCACAGGATAAAACAATTGTAATTATATATTTATAGAAGATTTTTACGCAAAAGATTTTTCGTGGTGAAAACCACAACGGGAACTTCTGTCATTTAATCTGTATTCTTAATTCTTCAGGTTCATCACAGCAGAAACAAATTGCCTCTCCCAAAAGAACAAAAGAACAAAATGCAAGGTTCATTGACCTCGTCGCTCCTCATAAGTTTATTGAAACCCATTGGTGAATGTATCAGAACATCTGTTCTCTTAAATTTGACCAACACTTTGAAGAAATAAAACTTCTGAGATCCTCAAGAAATCTGAGGAATCTTAAAAAGGCCCAAAGTGGACATAAAATTAATTTAGGTGGAGATATTCATTGTTTGAGGATATGCATATAATTACATTAAAACATTAAGGAGCCCACTTTTAATTCTACTTTTTCCTATACTTCCATCTTCAAAAGAATCTTTTGTAGCTAAATGAATGAGTTAGTACGCAGTCAGTAGTGGTAAGTATGCAGATAAGCGAGTAAATATTATTTCAATGCAAAAATGTCATGAATATTCTGACAAACAACTCGTGAACGTGAAGCTTCAGTGAGCTAATGGTATTTGGCAACCAATGTCAGTCCTACTTGACCCGCTATTGTCCCGCTTTTATGTTCAGATTTTCAATTTTGTATAAATCCAGGCGCACACCTTAAGCTCACTACAACTTCGTTGCAGCTCAACTGGTGCGGACCTCATCACACTAATTACGCTGTAAGGCGTTTTAACTTACCAATCGGTCAAACCAAGGTAAGTGAGATCATTTAGTAACACCTTGCCGAAACCGATCGCTCTTTTATGAAATTTAAGGGGATTCTGTGATTGAAACCCGCAACTGGTCTCTAAATTGTGTTAAAGTCATGCGTTAAATCAAAATCAAAGCTGGGTTGAGTGCGTGTGATACAATCCTCGGTTCTCTCACCCTTACCGACCGAGTAGTACTCGGTTGTTAAAATCTTTTAGTGTGCATTCTGGACGTATTTAGCGACATCTATCGATTTTTAAGGCCCCTTCAGTAATCAAGATTAGACTACCAAGTAAAAAGTGTATTTGTGAGTACTTAAAAATTTCCATGTTCTTTGTGAGCAACATTCCACAAGGGCTAAATTCCATGGTTGTTTATTGACAACGCCCTTAAAGAGAAAGGTTTCATGGCTCAATGCATGTATGTGCATGTGCCTTAAGGTAGTTCATTAACCTTCATTGTTTTCTTTTCATAAAAGCAACCTTAAGCTAAATGAGGCAAAGCGATGGTTCGTGCAGAAAATTGTCTTTTAAAATTCTGCGGGGATTAGGAATGTTTATGACGTAGAGATAACAATAGGTCCCAAAAACCCGTGTCATCAAAATAGCATGATCTAGAAGAAAAATATGATCTACTTGAAACGCTTACATCTTCCCTAGAAAAAAAGACATCACGTACTTATATGCTTCGATGACTCAACAAGCTTTCTTCGTTAGACAAGCAAGAGACCTCAAGCCTTATTCCCAATCGTAAATGATTCTAATAAATCCTTACTGAAAAGAAATGTGTTTTCACTGTAATTATTTGCTTGAGGTATTGTTTACCAGACAGACAGCTGCGAGCAGAAGTTTTAAATTTGTATCTGACTGGCCCATAAAAAGGAGTTACATTAGTCATTTATAATATTCACCACTACTAAAATAACAACAAGCGATACCCTTGATATCACGTCAAACAGAAGCTGCATGGAGGAAGCCGCCCCCAACTGACTGTGGGCGCTGATTGGGAATGTTTCATTTCGCATGCAAAGAAAAGATTCCAAATCTTATTTGAATAGAAACTGGATATCTTTGAAATGCGATTGCTTCATCGAAAACCAAATCTGATATCAAAGCGAAATGTGCATAAATTTTTTTGACAGATTGACAGGGTACTTTTAAAATTGTAGCTGAGTAGCTACAAATTGTAATATGTAATGTAACAAAATACGCACTCCATTAGATAAGTTCTTTCCAAAAATTTTTTAGATGAAAACTACCATTCATTTCTCTAAAATTGTGTTTCCACTCTGGCTCTGAAAGGATAAATGAACTGCGAAAATTCAGAGCAGTAACTGATCAGAATTTTAAAAAAAAACGCAAATATGACTCTGTAGTACTAATACTACTGTTTGGTGCATTGAATAATTCCCATCAGTAGCGTTTGTTCAATGGCCTTCTGATTTTGTTACTTCCGTTATTCTTTCTACTAGCTGTAAAATAAAAAAAAAAATCAAAGGAGAGAATTTTTTGTCATACTTAAATAAAAACCTGAAGTTGATGAGTTTTGTAGTCTCGTAACCTGTTTGCTGGATAGTGTGTTGATTTTGAAAGGAGAAGTTATATATTAGTTATTCATTCCTGGGAGTTGAAGGGTGGTCCCAAGGTTTGTACCAGTGTTTGCAATCAGGTCGTGTGGCTAAACTGCTTTCTCACCAGAAATTCATTCCTCTCCTTAAGGAGGTTTCAGCTTTAAGGTTAGTGTAAGAGTTGTCATCTTCTACGAGACAATTTCTAAACCTCTCAGTTCAATTTTTTGTCAGTTAAACAGACCATGAAGTACAGTTTGATTTGGGGCTGTTTCGTGGCTGTACTTCTGAGGCCTTGCATGTCTGACGTATACCTCCATACTCCACCTGGATCCAACAATCGATTGAATGGTGGCCAAGCTAATGTCAGGAACGCAAATAGGTTGTTTGATTCTCAGGTAAGACAAACCCATTGATGATGAAGTGTTTGTTATCTTTACGCTTATTGCACGTGTGGGAACTCAGAAAAAGAGAACCAAGATTTAAGGAGAACAGGGTATGGTTTTCAAGGCATAACACTTATCATTTACCTGCACGTTATCTTAAACTAGAATATTGCACGTTACTCAAGTTTCAACTGTGTAGTGACTTCTAAAGAGAATTTAATAGAACATGAACATTTGTATTTGTTTCCTTGAATGCAAGTTTCATTTGCAATTTCACCAATAAAGAATTAATCACTCCACCCAAACCTTAACAAAGCCAAACGTCTTTCCATCGCTGAGTGTAAACAAATGTCGTTTTAAAACTTTCAAATCCTCCCTGCTCTTTTCGGGTACTGATTAAAAAGGAAAACTCGGTAATTAGATTACAGAGAAGGGAAGATAATTTTCTCCGACTTAAGAGAGGTTCCAGAATCGTTTCAATCCAAGGCTTACAGAATCGATATTGTACAAAATTTTCTTGGTTTTATTTTTCCAAACGGCTGCTGGTATCGTGTCTAAAAGGCAAACAAAGTAGTGTACCTTTTGTGTAGTTTTGTAATACATTCCCAACAATGACGCTTTTGAGGAAAAACGTGCTTTTCACTCCAAAATTCAAAGAAGTTAGCTCCAGTATACATCCGTATACATCAGCCCTGTTGAGCTTCTTCGAGATTGATTTTATGTTTACGTCACGAAACCCCTTCCATTTATTATTTTTCCGTAGAGTTTATCTGAAGAATACTTTGTCTATAATTTATTCATTCACTTTTGACACAATCAATTCTCATTTTCAATTTTCAATTGTGTCAGATTTTGTTAAAATCGTTGAATTTTTCAATTTTGTGGTTATTACGTAATTGAAAAAGCAAATTGTGTTGGCAGAGTCAAAGTGTTTCGAAGGTGATGAAGTATTTTGATAATTTCAGGACGTTTTAACGTTCATTTTGTTCCTCAGAATAATGGCAAAGCCGGCTACAATGTTGGAGACAAACAGAATGCTAACCCTGGAGAAAACATTCCTGAAATTCTACAGAAGCCAATGGTAACCAGTAGAATTATTTATGTCGTATGAGTAAATGAATGCATATTATTATTGCAATAATGCATAAATGAAATGACTTACTTGATTAAGGAAAGAAAAACTGACTAACAGATCCTCTGACGGACTGAAAGTCTGATCTGACCGATGTTTTACCTGACCCAGTGACTGACTGACTGACTGACTGACCAACACTGATCTGAATGATGGTCTGGCTGACTCCGTGATAGAATGACTGACCAACATTTATCTAAATGATGGTTTAACCGACTCGGTGACTGACTGACCAACACTGATCTGAACGATGATCTGGCTGACTCAGTGACCGACTGACTGACTGACCGACCAACACTGATCTGAATGATGGTCTGGCTGACTTCGTGATAGAATGACTGACCAACACTGATCTGACTGATGGTCTGCCTGACTCAGTGACTGACTGACTGACTACCCGACTGATTGTGTGAATGGCTTACTATCAGTCAGTGGGATTATGTGGACGACTTACAGTTTTGACCTATTGACTGACTAACTGGCCCGCGAAATGGAACTAATACCGATCATGACTTCATGATATCAGGAATTCTACATGAGTGGATGCTCAGACAAGGCAAAAACTGAAGTAGAAGTTATGTGGACCAATCAACATGGAACTGGCTTGGAGACTGATGATATGGTAGAATCACAAATTATCCTACAGTTCATGTGCCAGCCGTATCCTCGAGAAAAGATGGCAACCTCCGATGTTAACTCAGAGTTTGAATATCATACCATTCGTAACGGACAGTCATCAACTGCCCAAGTGGCTTTTAGGACTGGTCATCGCGAGAATGCATACATAAGTAAAGCTGTAGGGCTTCACGAGCCCGCAAATTACTATCAGTCATACTATACCAGGAAAAGAAATTCAGGTGAGAATCATCGGAGTGTGCATAAAATCCCGAAAACGAGAAATGCTTTAAAAACACCCATATAGGTAAAACATCAGTTGGCTCTGGAGAGCGAGTAACAAGAGTGAAGCGCGTATTTTCAATAGAAGGCACTAAGTGGGTCAATGAAGTTGTCACCCAAGAAAATTATATTTAAGGGAGGCTCAGAATGACTGCTGGTTTCCACGACTTCCAAGGATCTGTTCTATAAATCAAAATGTTATCTGTTTTGTAAGCCAAAATATGGAATATGTTGAGTATTCAGGTGCTTTGGCACATTATCTGAGATGAAGTTTCAGTATAACGCGAGAGAGAACAGTAGGACATAAATTAAATTCTTTCAAGGTGTTAAGAATGATAAGTCGAGGTAAGTTTGATTTTAAGTATCGCTATGTCTTTTTACTGTGATATAACTGAAATAAATTATGATGATTCGAATTTTTCTCGGAATTTTAGGCGCTACGAATTCAGACCTAAAGCATGATAAATTATTTGTGTAGCAAGCAAAGCGAAAGTGAGTTTTATAAGTTAGTTTACTGGCCTCAAATGAAGCTTTGCGAACATACTTGGAAATCGATTTTCGTTTTTACATTATTTTTCCACTGAAGATTTTACATTGATTCAACTAAAGCAATGCAGTTTACTAATTTGCTACTAAAGCCAGGCACATTTATAGCTAAGAACAAGACTCGGTTAAGCTAATTGATGTTAAACACAAACGAACCATTGTGTCTCGTTTCTCTGGCAGGTTTGTACACTGATGACCAAAAACTTACAGCGGACAGAGCTATTCATACGCGACAGAATCCCGGAGGTACAAGAAGGGGCTTGGAAGTCCCTGAGGAACGCGATTATTTTCCATATTGGGGCCCTACTCCTTGGAAGGACATCGCTATAATGGTCAGCGATAATAAGACCGAGAAATTAATGAAAGATTACGTGAATGACAAACACTATGGATTCAAATGTAAGTCTAGAATTTTTCATCCTCGTCAGTAAAATTTCGGGATCCTTGCATTCATCTAAATGCTTCTTATCTTTAACGTATTAATTAGGAATAAAAAAAAACGAAATGAAAGAAAATGAAAAGTTCTAGAAAAACATACCGCATTAATTTGTTGGGAAATAAATCAGTTCAGTAACAGCATTTACCAAACGATAAGACATTCAACATGTTATTCAGCAATTCTTAATTTGAAAAGTTTGCATATCAAAATCAGCTTTTACAGTTAAGTTCGATACACTTAGAATTTTTGTATAGGGATTGCAAACATAATGACTAAACATCTTAGAACTAATTTTTTCCTTGAACTGTGTTTCTAAGACATGTGTATCATGGACTCCGGGGTCCACGGTAACCCAAAGTGCCCCCCAGACAACAATAACAGGGCTTCTGTTAGGTGCGTGGGCCCATACATCACGCAAGAAGATTGTAAAAAGCATAAAGGCCGCTGGGTTAGATTTATCACAAACTACTTGGAGAAAACCGGAGGAGTACTAAGCACCTGCCATGGCGAAGGCAACGAGAAACTGTCCAGAGGTGTTCCCTATGAAGCACATAAGATTTCACAAGGATCTGACAATCCTAGCCAGTTTGTCCTCCTTCACGAGTCTCCCGAAGTGATCTTCGCCCCATCCACGGTCGTTAATCATAATGGAATTAGCTCAAATGGCAAATTTTCGTCCTACAAATGGAAAGTTCCTTGTTTTCCAACAAACATTACTCAACGTTGTGTGCTGCGAATAAGGTAAGAGGTGTTATAAAACAAGGAAAGAAGAAGCGTGTTTTCATTCAGCAGGCAGGGAATTGAGTTTAGAAGGGATTCCACTTATTTTTTTAGCTATTTGGGATACTCGCATGTCAAGCTAACAATGTACACATTTTTCATAATAATGAAGCCTGTTTCAGACCTCGAATAAGTAAAATGAAGCGCGAGCATGATTATAAACGGCTCGATAGAAACGAGGGAGAAAAAAAATAAGGACGACTTGACTCGAACCTCCCTCCTGAGTTTACCTTGAGACAGTAGCGAGCAGCTCATGAGACGGAAAGCCGATGAAGCTACTTCACTAGATAACTGGCAGAATTCTTGGTCAAGTGCCTGACTAAAGGAAGCACGCAGACGCAAACGTAGTCGTAACACACAAGGAAAATAGGCATGAGATTATTGCTGTACATTTATGATCGTGTCTTACATATCTGCAGGTACAACATCACCTCAGATGACGTACCACGCGAGTTTAATGCCAGTAACAATGGACAGTAAGTATTGATGGAACTAAGGTCAACTCCATGTAACGCGCTAGGAACTCGTAGATTTAGATGAGGTTCGGCTACTAGCTCGCAGAACTGTTCACAACTTCAAACTAACAGTTTATGCGCTCAAATACACGTCTATATGTTAAGATTAAATGAAAACTACCACTGTGTTAAAACAAACACTCCATAAAGGGCACTATTAGAAATATTCAAACCTTACTCAAGATGAAAACAAGAGGAATTAACACAAATCACTTGCTTTAATATGAAAATTTCATCGTCATGACTTTTGTTTACAGAGTTAAGAATAACCCCACGACTAAAACTGTTGACGGAAAAACGGATCTTCAACTCGCTTTGAACACTGCTCAGGTTGGCCGAACATTCCAGGACAGAAGTCATGTTTTCATTCTTAAAGCCCGAAATAAAATGGAAAAGAAACATCAACATCGCAACATCTATTACATTTTCGGAATGGGGAAAAGGGGGAACATTGTGCAGACTTATCCAGCCATGGAGTATCGTTTCTTCCCTGAACGACAGAGAGTTACAACAGAAGATGTGGTGTGCTTTGTGTGGTCTGGTAGGAAGAAATCCTGTCTTTTCCGTGTAGAATTACATCTTTATTTGGTTGACAAAAAGTTGCTGTAACGTTGTGTGACTTTGACATAGAATTAGTTTTTGTAATCTCTCATTTTTCAAATAAAGTTGCCATTTTCGACCTTTGTTATAAAATTCTTTCACATACTTCCACGTTTGCATTTAAGTTTCAACAGCATTTCTTCATTTTTCATAGGTTCAAACAACAATCCTGGCGGAAACGCTGGTAACGGACAAGCAGGTAAGACTGTCATTCTTAGAAAATAAGGGAACAGTATTCCCCAACGCTGTAAGTTTTGCGATAGGTTGTTGAAGTTACAACTTCAGATGATATCACAATACCCCGGCGTTGAGCCAAAACTATTAGGCTACTTAGGGCTCATAACGCTGTGGTTTTCTTGATTTTTATATCCGAATTTATTGAACTTGATTATGACACTAAAAGTTTCACTTCTGAGAGAGGGAGCTCGAGAGCAACTGTCTTTAACCGTCTTGTGCTGTGATGCAAGGGTGACCAGATTTCGAGTTTTACACGGCCGAATGTCCTAAGGCCGATACTTTGGTGAGTTCCCCATAGCCCTTTCAATTTTCGTCTTTACACATGCGCGAACTTGTTTCTATCTCTTGGGTAATAATGAGAAATTGCAAACGCGAATGACTTAAATTTTTGCTATCATCTAAGTATGGGAAGTATTCTTTGTTATGAGGTAATCAAATGTTTCGGTGGGCATTACTGAAAAGAAGTGAAATAGCCGAAATCATACGATTATTGTCAAGATGATAACGTGAGGATGAGGACTGCGCCATCAGCGATTCTTATTGATTGAAGGTGGCGAAAACTCGTGAAAAACCAGTCTGTAACACCGCTGAATACGAGATTGAAAAGTTGTCATTCATATTTCAGGTTCGGATCGCACAAACGTGTGTTGGGTAAAAGAAGGATGCAGCTCTCTCAAACCAGCGGCGTGTTCCAGCTTGCCTACTGAAGTGGTTGAACAGGTTGTCGACTACGAGGATCCCGAAGGGTTGAATCTTTTCCTCAACAAAGGATGCTACACCGGAGCCGCTGCGCTCCAGAATCAATTGAACAATGCCCCAGCCTCCTGCAATCCGCCGTGCTTCCGCATCAGGAAGCCTGGGAAGTACTGCTACATGGGCACACGCAATAACAACTTCTCCAACCGACGCCACATCGGAGTTATCGAAGTTGTCAATCCCTAACCATCTGCATGATTCAACGTTGCATTTAAGATGTGATTTCATTCTTGCAAAGTGTGCAGTGTATTTTGCAATATGAACAGCTTTCTCTTAAAAATAATTGATGTGTCCAAATTCCAAAATTTTCTAGAGGTCGACTCCAATGGAAAATTTTTGTAAGAAGTCTACTTAATAAGTTCCACAGAAGGGAATAAGACCTGACGATGTTTATGGGTGCTACCTGTTTTAAGTGTATTCAGTGTGCGTTGTATGATTTTCTTTCTTCAGTAAAATAAAATAACAAAGTAACTTCGAGGTTTACATCTTTTCTGTGGGCGAGATGAACACTGGAGCTAATACAAAGGTGTCGCCCCTATCGGCATGCTGTTGATACAAAGGTGACACTGACAGTTTTCTCCCCTGGTGTGTCATATCCTTAAAATCTTCCACTATAAAGAAACTTTTAGTTAGTGGTATCCAAACTCCAGAGTTATAATTTCAGACCATCTAAAGATTCGAGTTGCATTCCAAAGCAATAATTTGTAGATTTTACTCCTCGCACGATCGTTAGGAAAGTTTAAGATGAACATATCATGACCTGCTGATAATATCTGTCTCACAGTATATTAAACTGAGGCAAGTTTCAGTTCCCCGACGGCTAAGCAAAAAACAATTAGAAAGGACTACCCCTGCAATACAAAATAAACAATGAGTCTGTAAGCTAACCTTATGGTCACGTGACCGGGTATCGTTAAAGGTTGTAGTTTCGGTTTAAAACGTTCTCTCAAAAGCTGGAAGCTACGACTACAATGCGTCAATTAAAAAGCTAATTTGATAGTTTCTAACGATCTTGATAAGGAGACTTACTAATAGAGCTCCCTCTGCAGACTTTTAAATGTTTTCTACTTTTATAATTTGAGTTACTGAGCTTCACCCTTATATAAGGGTTACTACTGATTATTTTGTGATTGTTACATCTGATATTCTGACGATTGTGGCCAACGATCCTCATTCACAATCTTGACATTTGTTTTCCTCTATCACCTCGCCTCACTCTGTGATGTGACCCTCAAAATAAGAATATAGTTTCTAAGAGCAAAGAGATTCACTCGTAGCAGGTGCTGTTGTTACCTTTATGTAGCCATTCAGACATTTTTTTCAAAGGAACTAAACGATTGAAAACGATTGCTTAGTTTCCTGCCTGTTTTTAAGCAATAATTCTTCGACGGATCACAGCTCGTGCACTTTCGTTTTTTTCTTTTAAACTGGAATAAAAAATGACGCCATTACTTATCAACAAGTTGTGATAGTTCATCTAGCAACTTAGGTTACCATAGCAAAACTACAGCTTCTTAAAAGCACTCTTATTTCTAGCTTCACGCACCTGTAGCTTGAAGACAAGTTGAATGAGCCCCATTTCTTATAATTATTCATAGCGCAGCTCGCAGAGCGCAGCCCCATAATTATACAAAATAGTAGTAACCAATTAAGCCGAAAAAATATGGATGTACGACCGTACGACTGTGCGACCGTACAAGGTGCTACTTTTAAAATGCGTGGTCAACTGTACCGCGGGAACGCCGCGGGCTTTATTCAGTAGTCCAGTGGTCAGTGCACTGGGCTCCAAGTTGGACGACGCGGGTTCTAGTCCAGGCCGGAGCAAGGCGTTGTGCCCTTGAGACGTGCGGGGAAAAAAAAGTGCGAGCTCCGCTTTTAGGCTTGGCTAAATCTATATATTAGAGTTGACTTCAGTACTCCTGCAGAGTTAACCCATTGCTCAGAGCCAAACTTGGCACAAACATGGACTCTGATTTGCTCATTGCAATTCAATGATTAGAATGAGAATCGCCAAACTTGTTTATTTTTTTTGTAAAAATTAATGTTGCTATAGTAAACTAGTGTACCATAAAAAATGGTAGGAAAAATCTGTCATTTTTTCGCCATTTTTAAAAGGAACAAATGAAAAAGAGAAGCACATTAAGTAATTCAAAGAGCTCGTGTTTAAAAATTACGAAACTACTTTGAACCACTCTAAACAAAAAGAAAGACTTAAACAACAGTTTATAGAACAAAAATAAGAGGATAAGTGGAGTTAAAATGCCGAACTAGGGGCTAATGCTATTTAAGGAATTTTTCTAAACAAACGATCATAAGTTAAACTTAGCTCTTGTACACTTGAGCCAATAAACCTGTGCAAGGCACTTTGAATTAACGCTATGACTCTGGTTGTCACTTTAACCTGTCTTGTCGCAAACTTGACTGTTCTGCTCCCGTCTTACACGTTGAATTCGAGCAGTGTATCGATTTCGAAATGTGTCGCCTGAAAATTTTCCAAGTGTAATTGTTAAATCAAAGACTGTCGATAAGAATGATAAGACTGTCAGTAAGACTTGACCCGAAAATCAAAATAAGACGCTGTTATGGCAAGGGTGTGGGGGATTGTACCTATCCCTTTCACGCTTACTAAGTAGTACACCTGTTTTGTAGGAAATTATTGTCCGATTAAGAGACAAACCGTCTTTCAAAGCACGCCTGCATATCATAACAATTCACTTCTAACCTGTTTTGTAGGAAATTATTGTCCGATTAAGAGACAAACCGTCTTTCAAAGCACGCCTGCATATCATAACAATTCACTTCTAATCTGTTAACAAATAGCCCTTTCATTTCAAAGGTGATCCCTAAAGTCACAGAAAGGCTGTTAATTGATAACATATAACCTTTCGGATGCAGTCACGGTTCTCAATGGAAATGACTCATTTTCTCCTTAAGTTAACAAATAATCTTCATCATGTTCAAATTTTCCAACAATAAAGAAGCCAAAAAGATTTAAGGGATACTGATGTAGTTCTCCTTTCGTTCCGCTTAATAGACTTGGATTTTTTACAAGAAAGAAGCCTCTCTTGTTAGCCTCATTACTACTCAGCATTGTACATATCAACGTACTGTTACCAATCTGTTCGTTGTCTTGGAGAATGAAGTAGCGGCGTAGGGCAGCTATTAATTTGGCTTCGTGTTGACTTGACCTACTCGTTCTCTGCTCTAGAAAATCCTGCGTGTGGTTACGAGGAGTAAATCAGTGTTATATACATATATATCAAGCATACTAGTCTAATTTTAGCTTCCCAATAATAACAGCAGTGATAATAGGAATAATAAAAATGATAATAATGATGACAAGGGTACTAATAATGATGGTGATGATAATAACAGTAGTAATAATAGGGATAATAATATTCGAATGGATAGAAAGGCAGAATAGAGAGCCTATATGGCCAACTTCTCAGGCAAAATGAGAGAAATGATGGCATAGGTAGGAATGTAGAGAGAGGAGCTTGAAACAGAGAAGGCCCTCGTCGTTGAACCAGGAAATACAGGAAGGCATATTGTGAATGGTTCCCCTTCATTAGCTGAGTTGGAGTATAAGAGAAGGTACGACAACATTGTAAGGCCAGTTCATTGGGACTTTGCAGGAAAACGCGGCTTCCGGCGAGGAGAAGAATGGTGTAGATATGTACCAGAGAGCGTCGTGGAGAATGAAAATTTAAAATTACCTCGGGATTATGGCAAAAAAAACTGACCATGAGGTTAGATCAAGAAGACCCGAATCGACCCCAATCACTCTCAATACAAGGTAGTTTATCAGAACTTTCTCGGATTGTGGCGGCCAAAACACTTAAATATCCGTATTGCTGACAGACAGTGAGGTTCAAACTTTCCTAGAAGGGGAAAAAACCAATATACAAAAAGAAAAACCGAAAGTTAAGTATTCAGTGGCTTTGGTGTCGGTTTTTCTCGCGGCTGAGGATGAAAACCGACAACTGAAAGATTTTTTTTTTTTTTTTTTTTAAATTACAAACACAATACTTACAATACAATATGAAACACCACTTACACTAATTACAATGCTTATTTACATTACTCTACTTACAGTCACTAATAATTACACTACTTACAGTATCCAGCTCCATTAACAACACAATCGACTAATTATACCATTACATACAAAAAGTACTATTTTCTTTTAACATTGCACAGTGACACATACCGGCGATGGCGACGCCCAGTTAATTCTCTTACAAAAACAAACTACAATAAACTAATAAACAAGGAAGAATATGAGATCTAAGTTTATGCATTGGTCTTCCATTCTTTTCCTTAAAAAAAGGGCAAACACAAAATTATATGAGAAATTCCCATCTAATTTGAAAATCGCGAAGCTTTCTGTTTCTTATAGCAATTATTTTTTCAACTTGTTTTTTAACTTCAACCTTGTGCAAAAACAATCTAAATATTGGAGAGGTGTTATTTTTTTCTACATTCCCAAATAGTCAATTTCCCTAAAATTATCAAATAATTTAACAAATCGTTCCTCTGAAGTAAGCCAACCATAATATCTTTTAAAGACAAAGTTAAATATTCGCCACTAAGATCAAACCACCAGACTGTAAATACCTTCCAAAAAGCTTGCACAAAGGAGCAGTTAAAGAAGAGGTGGTACAGATCTTCCGTATAGGTTCCACAAAAAGAACACTTGTCCGAATCACTTAACCCTATTTTGAACAATTTATCGTTTGTAAACAAAATGAAATTAAATACTCTGTATTGAAACGACCAAACATACGTTTCGCTCGCAACAAGATAAGGAATAGAGAAAACTTCCTGCGCATTTGAAAGCTCAAAATCCGCTGTCAACTTTTTAAAGCCATTCGGGATTCTCGCTTTACTTGTTATCATCGTAGAATAAAACTGTTTATACTTTGCAGTATATGCATTAAAAGATTTAGACTTATAATCAAAATTCATAGGATCGAGATTACCCGCTGTGGGGATGGGGCAGGAGCTTTTTGATTTCATATTAATAATAGAAGATCTCAAGGCTGTCCAAGTCAGGAAATTAGTGTTAAGTCCTTTTTGCTTAAAGAATTCATAAGAACGCACATTGTCAACATCGAACTGTAAATCATTCGAATAAGTTATGCCCTTGTCAAAGTATGTTTTATAAAAAACAGGTTTATTATTTATTCGTATATCCCTATTATTCCAAATTGCATTTTGAGAATAATTCCCATCAGAAAAGGAGCATCTAAAATTCGCCCACCATCTAAGAAGCTGTAAGTAAAACTTACTAAGACTTAAGTCAAGATCATTTACATCATAGTTACATCTAAAAAGAAAACATCCTCCGTATTTTTTTAAGTTGTATTTGAGATAAGAAATCCATGGCCCTTCCTTCTCATCTATGAGACGCGGAATCCAGGACAATCTTAATGCTTTAATATGTAGCTCAAGGTCTGTGAGATTCAGTCTACCATTCTCTAAAGTATTTATCACAGAAAGCCTTGTGACTTTATCAGGGCCTTTCCACAAAAATTTGTAGATCATTTTCTCCATCTGTTTAATAATTTCGGGTGGGGTTTCTATTATTGAAAAAACATATAATAATTTTGGGATTAGGAAAGATCTAATCACTGTTACTTTGTAACAATGACAACTGAAAGATTTGCCACGGGCCGATTTTGGCCGTTTACCTGAAAGACTTCTTCCGTCGGTAAGGAAAAAGTCAATAAATAAGAATTTTGTAAATTGCAAATTACGACCATTGTTTTTTTGTAATCATGATTCAACGCATTTTTTCATGTTAAGAGTTAGCGCCAACGCACTTTACGATTGTTATTTGGGGATTGTCGATTCATTTGTTTTTATTCATCGATGAAGTCGGCTTTTCTCGTCAGTAAAGGGCTATTATGTTTATATGATAAGCAAAATAATACATGGTTGCTTGTAGATACGGAATTTCTCTTCTCGTGTTCAACTCGACATCTCACTCGCTCGCTGCGCTTACTCGTGAGCTGTCGAGTTAAATACTCGAAGAGAAATTCCATATCTACGCACGCCCATGTGTTATTCTCTATTGATCAATCGAATTAGCGTGTCACGATATTGGGTTTGAGCTCGAATTCCACATTTTTAGTATACATGTAAATAATTACATTGACAGGGCTCTCTGATTTAAATCCGGAATTGGGCCCAGTTGTTCGAAGGCCGATTGGCGCTAACCCAAGGTTAAATTTTAATCCAGGTGTCTTTATTCCAAAATTCAAAAGCCATGTTGGATGATTTTCTGTTCTCTTTAGGGCACCCAATCATCAAACTGTACACAAAGAGAGATACACTGAATTTTCTTTTAAAGCTCTAAATTGAGTTTAAGTGTTGCATCGCATCGAAATCAAAGCCGGGCTGAGTGCGTATAGTACAATCCTCGGTTCATTCACCCTTCCACGTGAAGATTTGAAAATTTTGGTGTATTGAATCAGTAGTGTTTGTTCAATGGCATTCTGGTTTTGTTACTTTCGTTATTCTCTCTACGAGCTCTAAAATCAACAGAAACCATGCATTGGAGAGAATTTTGTGTCATATCAAGATAAAGATCTTAAGCTTTGTTAAGCTGACGAGTCTTTTAGTCTCATAACCTGTTTGTTGGATAATGTAATGATATTGAAAGGAGAAGTTACATATTAGTCATTTATTCCTGGGAGTTGAAGGGTGTTTCCCAGATTTGTACCAATATTTGCTGTCATGCTTTACAGCTAGACTGCCTTCTCACTAAAAATTAATTTCTCTACTTTACGGAAGTTTCACCAAAAGGTTAGTGTAGAATTTGCCATCTTCTACAAGACAATTGCAAAACCTCCCAGATCGATTCTGTATGTGTTAAACAGACCATTAAATACAGTTTGATTTGGGGATATTTCGTGGCTTTACTTCTGAAGCCTTGCATGTCTGACGTATTCCTACAAACTCTAGTAACGCAACTAAGTTGTTTGATTCTCGGGTAAGACATACCTGCCGATAATAAAGTGTTTGTTTTCTTTATACTTAATGCACTGTGGGCACTCAGCACAAGTGAAAAAAGATATGAGGAGAACAGGGTGTGATTTCCAAGTTATAAGACTTATTACTTGGCGATATGATTATCGTAACATCTTGCAGAAAAAGGAAAATAACTGAAATATGAGAACATCTCCGGGAAGACTCGTCCTGACCAACCACGAACCAACTCTACTTTTTGCTAAGTGCCTTATAGCAAGATTTTCCCTTGTTAAACTATGGTACCATACAATTTTTTTGGAATATCGGTAGGACATATTATGTCTTAAGCAGTCAACCTGAACAGACTTTTAGCGAAAACCACAAAGATAACGGGAAACCTGATTAGCAGGGCGCCATTAGCAATTCTTGGTGATTACGGTGGCAAAAACTCGTGAAAAAAAGGATGCAGCTATCTCAAACCAGCAGCATGTTTCAGCTAGCCTCTCGAACTGGTTGACTATGTTGACGACTTTGATGATCCAGATGAATTGAATCTTCACCCCAACACTGGATGTCACAGCGGTAACGTAAAAATCCTGAACGCTCGATTAAACAAGGCCTCAGCCTCCTGCAATCCGCAGAGCTTCCGCATAAAGAAGCCTGGGAAGTACTGCAATATGGGCACGCGCAATAACAGCTTCTCCGACCGACGCCACATTGGAGTTATCGAAGTTGTTAGTCCCAAACCATCTGCATGATGATTCTTGCAAAGTGCGCAGTGTATTTTACAATCCGAACAGTCTGCTTTTAAAAATAATTAATGTTTCTAAATTCAAAATCGTTAGAAGACTACATAGTAAGTTCTACAAACGGGGATATCACCTGACGATGTTTATGGTTGCTTCCTGCTTTCTAGTGTATTCAACGTGCGTCATATGATTTTTCCTACAATAAAAAACGACTAAGGAGCGAGTTTGAGGTTTGCGTCTTTGCTGTGGGAGAGATGAACACTGGAAGTAATACAAAGGCGTCCCGTATATCGGCATGCTGTTGATACAAAGGTGACAATGAAAGTTTCCCTAGTATGTCATATATTTTGAATATTCCACTGAAAAGTAAATTTAGTTCGGGAGATCCACACTCTAGAGTTATAATTTCAAACCATCTAAAGATTTGTATTGTATTCTGAAGCAATAATTTACATATTTTCTTAATGAAGATCATGCAGGACTCTTACTACATCAGATTTTCCCCTATATCGTTCCTCAAGTCGATTTTTATGCCCATATTTATTCGTATATATTTAGTCTGATGACCATAGCATCACATTTGGAGTTAAAATTAAGAATTTTTTCATGCTTAGCGTGCGTATATCGAGTTATGGATGCACGCGGGAGTTTTGAGAGAACGAGAAATGCGTAAGAGTAGCTCGAGGCGCAGCCGAGAGCAACTCAAGCTTTTTGAGTGCTCTCCAAACTTTCTAAGTGCATCCATAACTTGATATGCGCACAGCTAAAGCATAAGCAAATTCTTTCATAACAGAGCGACAATAAGGATCTGCGCGAAGAAGCCTTTTATTATTATTTAACGTTCCCATTCGCTGGTCAAAAACACGCTACATTTTATACTTTGGTTTGAGCGAGAGCATTTGATCCAGTCAACCGATAACTGCGAATGAAATGCTCAAAAATTACGGGGACTGACAAGAGAACAATTGATGTCAACTGAGCACGAATTTCAAAGACGCTTTCAAAGATGTTTCGGGACGGAAACAAAGTTTGTTTAATTGTATACATAGGCAATTCGCACAGTGATTCCCACAACAATCTGAGTAAAAGTCTATATTAGAACCTTTCAAGACTGCCCAGCCGCTTCTTCAAGCAAGCGCGCTTCTTCACGGAAAGAAAAAAAGTCATCAATTAATGGTTTGTTGACGATCAGACAATACACAATACTATGAAAGCGTTTAAAAAGCTTTGAATACTTTCAAGGTCTTGATGCACTGAAAGGGGTTTTATTATGACAATAAACCGCTCTAACAGTAGATATTTCAAATATAATTGGTTATGACGCTTTTTAATTCTTCGCTTGAGACAGACAGCTTTCTCGCAACTTGTTTGGCGCGCATTACAACAGGCCAGCAAAAATACTTAAAAATACTTGTACCTTCGCTTCAGTTTCGATTTCTTTTACGATAGTTGTGTGGCATATTCCATTCGTATTTTAAGATACAAACTGTCGTCCTTTCTCTACCTCGAAATTCTGCGTTTATTTGCGGGAAAAAGGAGAGAACTTTACACAGCCGACAGCCGCTCTCCATGTAACAAATTTACCCTTCTGTCCCCCGGCAAGTTTGGCGTTGCTCTAGACAACTTCTCCCTAAGCCCACCCCGAGAAAGAAAGATTTTGTCACATTCAGGTCATTAACGAAGATTTTGAATCTCGCGCTCGGAAATCGGATACGCGTCGGTTCTTTCAAACCTTTGTTCTTATAACAAAAGAGCCTCAAAGCTGTCAACAATGACAATGCCCATAAAAGGATAAAAAAATCGTGCCGTTGTTACCAAAATCCCAACCCAAAGTTTGATATGAAATGGAGAAAATCAAAGCCAAATGAACTCAAGTGTCACTAAAAATTTTTTTAAAAGTCAAAGACCCGAAGTTATCAGGGTTTTGACAAATTTGCGAAACGTGCAACTTGTGAGTTTTTTCGGCTTTATTTTTGTTGCTTGTTGGATCAGGACCTAATTAAAGGTCCATGCCGATAGAAGAATTGGGCAGTTCTTCGCTGGTTTCTTCCATATTTCAAAGAGAAGGAAAACTGCACCGCAGCTAAACAGGTAGGAAACTCTGAAGCCAGGTGCTTCAAGGTGCTCAAGTCATCTTATTTACGCACGGTCGTACGTAAATAAAGATTTTGTTCACAGCGGCTCACTAGGACTTATATAAGGCAAGCATGTGCGCTATGTTATAAATAATTTTCCACTATAAAACGATTTTTCTAAAGAGTATCCCCCCTCCCCCCAAACATACTATGACCTTGTGTTAAATCTCTGTATATGAAACTGAGCTGGGCAATCCCCTTAAAAATTTCAGTTCTCCGAAGGCTGAGTTGAAACTCTTTGAGAGAAGTACCATCCACTAGCTACAATACAAAATAATCAATGAATTTTTAAGCTAGCCTTATGGCCAGGTGACCAGGTATCACAAAGAAATCAACTGTGGTTACAGTCTCGACTCCAAACTTCTTCTTAATTCCTGGAAACTATGGCTGCAATGCTTCAATTGAAAAGCTAGTTTGACACCATATTTTGAGTTGAAAAGATCCTCGATAAGGAGGTCTAGTAATAGAGCTCCCTCTGGTTCATGCTCAGCTCACATCTGAATTTGCTGTATAAAAGTCGAAGTTGCGGAGCCTCACCCACAAATTAGGGTTACTATATTTATTACCCTGTGATTGTTACATCTGCATGATGTTCCTTACGATCCTTTTCACAATCCGGGCATTTACTTTCGTCTATCCCCAGGCCACACTCTGTGATCCAGATGTGACCTTCAAAGTGAGAATAAAATTTCAAAAATCAATGAGATTCACTTGTAAAAAAGGCTGGTGTTATTGTTAAGTTAGCCCTTCAGACATTTTTTAAAGAAAAGATTGAAAACCATTGTTAATTTTCTGTACTTAGACAGCTCCTATGCCGCCCTGCTGCTGTTACTTTGGACAATGAGCTGGTTATAACTTTCCAGTAAGTAATGGGTTCTTAAGAAAATACACCAAACCTTGGTATAAATAAGTGAAAAAAGAGAGTCTAAATCCTAATCTCGGGGCCAGTACAATTCTATGAATTTTACCAAACAAATAATTATAAATAAAACTTACCTCTTGGACACTTGAGCCAACGAGGCTGTGCCAGACACTTTGATTTAACAATCACACTTTGTTTGTCCCTTAAAATCGCCAGTTTAAAAGCTTGAAGGTTTTGTTCCCGTCTTATACGTTGGATACGAGCAGTGTATCGATCTCGAAATGCTTTGCCTGAAAATTTCCTTAGCATTAGTCAACACGTTTTCGCACGAATCTGATGAATTACAAACTGTCTATAAAACCTTTTCTTTTTAATGGAAAATTTTGTTTCGAAAATCACAAAATGATGGTGCAATGGTAAGGGTGGGGTAAACTGCACACTACTTTGCCACACCTAGATACCCAACAGTTGCCACTCAACGGTCGACCTATCATAACTAACACTTCATTTTTCATCTGCCAATACAAAGCCCTTACGTTTTCAAACTTGATCAATTACGTTACAGAACGAATGTACCGCGAACAGTACGCTTTTCACAATACGACGACAATTTATGGTGGACAAGTCACCGTTTGCGATGACTCACCTTTTCCTATCTAAAGGAAATATATGCTTATTCATACATTTTGAGAAGAAAAGTTGAGCAAAGATCATTAAAGAAAAACTTTAGTAGTCCATTCCCCCTCCTTTCGACCCTTGCATGTTCTTAACTGTTTCATCTCACAGAACTGCTCGAAATCGTATTATCGTACTGCACTGTAAACATAACTGTATTCTTACCAATCTTCCTTTCTGAGTCCAGTTCTTCTTTCATCAAGCCATCAGTAATACTCAGATCAACTCCATTGATTTCCAGCTGCATTATCAGCAATCTAAAATCAAAAAGAAGCTGCGTTCTATGCATTTCCTCATTAAGTTCCTCTAATTGCTGAGAATTGAGCGTTCGGTAGTTTAATTTCATGACGCGATCTCGGAGTTGTTCCACTTTACGATCGAATTTCTCCTTCATCTCCCGCGGAAGGTCTTCTCTCTCAAATTGACGGTGCGTGTTGGCTTTAAGGGTCTGGAGAAAAGACAAAAGGCTGATCTGGTTCCTTATCACATCGAGTGCTTCAGCCGCATGATTTGCCTGACCTAGCAATACCTCGATACTATCTCGGTCTTCGGGAAACTGCTTAATTCCCTGCAGTGCAAATAACAGACTCTCTACTTCTTGACCTCGAGGTATTTCAAAGGAGGAAGTATTCCCCTTAATATTCTCGAAGTCCGCTAGGATCTTCTTGACAACGTTGCCATATCTTAAGCTGGTACGAATCGGAACCCCGCACTTTGGGCAGAGCTTGTGTTGAACATCAACAGGCTTCCCACCCTGTGTTAAGTCGGCCTGATCCATCCACTGATCCATCATTTCCACTTCGAACACGTGACCACAGTCCGCCAGTTCAACGAATCGAGCGTCTGGTCCGTCTTCTGTACCGAAAAAGATTTCTGTGACTTCGTCCTTATGACACTCTCGGCACTTCTTTGGACATGGTTCCCCACAGAGACCAATACAAGGATGACCACACGACGGAAGAGGCTTTGTACATGGTTCATTGCAACGAGGGCGATCACAAAGCTCGCTGCATGACTTTGTGCACTCATAATGTTGGCATCGCCAAGCACATTTCTCTTCACATGGATCGCAAGGATCCCCGCACTTCTTACTGCATTCGTTGTGTTCGCAATAGTTGCAGCACTTTACCGTGCATGGTGGACAGATCCTAGCGCACGCCTTAGAGCATGTGTGCCCACAGAATAGTGTTCGGCGACAATCATTTGTGCAAGGTATGTGGACTCGACCGCCTATACAACTACCGCAATCACCTAGTGAACATAGAGAAATAGGAATCAGCGGGTTCAAAGTGAATGTGTGAAGTTGTAATTGTCACTATCCAATCGTCCCGAACTGTTTACATTCTCTAAGACCCATATTCATCCTGATATATTAAGCCCCAGAAATTGTATTCCCGTAACAAGAAACTGTTGGGCAAAATTCGAAAACTTGTCGCTTAGAGCAAGCCAATGAAACAAGTTCGTCATTTCAAAAGAATGAAAAACGACTTCAAAGTCTAATCGGTGCTATCGGGTTTTTAAAAAGTCCCACGCATCTCCCGCGAATTAAATGAAAACCTATTTCAACTTGACTGAAACAAATTAACCACCTTTATGCACAGAAACGTTTTGAAACCTGTAGAATTGCTTCTATAGGTAACCACGGTTTTTAACAGACTTACCAGCACATTCGTGTCCACATTTTAAAATCACTTTACAGGGCGTTTGGCATTTAACTTGAGCGAGATCATTGCAGAGGTAACAAGGAACTTTCTGGGGGTGACCACATCCAGGAAGGATCTTATCTAAGGGTTCCCGACAAGGCCCGCATATTTGGAAGCATCTCTTGGGGCACTTGTGATTCAGATCGCAAAGTGTTTTGGTACAAGGCTTTTTACACCGATATTCTTCGTGATCTGGGTCCATGGGGTGACACATCAAATCACACACGTGACCACACTGGAGTCGAAAGACACATGGTACGGTGCAGCCTCCCTCGGGTGCCTTCTTGAAGTCGTCTGCAACTGAAGCGTGGATCACGTTTTGCGGATGGTTTTGGCAAGTGAGTTTCAAAGCATTTCCTACATTTCCTGAGTCTCTCATGTCGTTTATAATTTTGTTCCACAACAAACTCTTGTTCGCGAGTAGGGAGAAATTACCAATACAGAAAAAACCTTTCTTCGCTCGAGATAGCGCCACACAAACTCGGTTTTCTATCTGCAGGAAACCAATTTTGCCATCCTCGTTGCTTCGAACGAGCGAAAGCAAAATTATGTCATTTTCCTCTCCCTGGAAGTTATCCACAGCACAGACTCTAACACCTCGAAAGATTTTGTTTGCCATTTCTTTTTTTAATTGGGTCAATTGCCCAACGTAAGCCGTTAGCACTGTGATTTTTTCTTTTTCGTAGCCTTGGAGAATGAAGTAGCGACAAAGGGCAGCTATGAACCTGGCTTCGTGTTCATTTGACCTACTCCTTCCCTCCTCCAGAAAATCCTAAATGTAATGAAAAAGAAAGAAACAGTCATAACTATATTGCCTATTTCAGATCTTATTTTTAGTCGGACGGAAGAGGTACATAGAAAGTAGAGATAAATGCCAAGCCAAAGTTGTTTATAATGTACAAAAAATTAATACTCATTATTATTATTGCTGTTTTGACTTTCCCTAACAAAAATAACGGTAACAACCATAGCTTGTTACCCCTCACGTGGCTGGCAGCTATGTAAATCTTTCGGAAATGTTTATTGCTTGACTAGCCTGTTACACCAACATGGCCGCCGTTTTTTGTTTGAGTAGACAATTATCATAGCGTGACGTCATTTGAGTACGATCCATAGCAAACAAAAAGAGCTCAAAGTTGCACGGAATGTCACAGGTAAGACATTTTACTGATCTCGATGCTTTCGATCTTATCTTTTATATTGAAGATCAGTGAACGTGAGAGATGATTTTCATGGTTTGTACACAAGTATTCAAACAATATTTAAATATGTCCTAGGACTTATCAACCTACATTGTTATATGGGTAAAACAGGAAAATATCCTCCTCTCTTCTTTCTTTAGTTTACTTCCGGGGCGATTCACAAGTGTGGCTATACGTAAACAATATCGGCGAACAACACCTCACTAAGGTCTTACACAGCTTGACATGATCAACGTCCTTATCTAATTTTATTTTCATTGCAAAGGTAGAAACTGAACTAAATTTTTAGTCATGTAAAGGAAACTCGGCACAGTTATTTGCCCTCCTTAAAATAAAGAGGAAGATCTGATTGTAAGTTTGCGGACGAAATCCTGGGGACCATGTACATTGTCCCCCCCCAACCTGGCGAAAGGGCAAACCCGAGAAACACTTAAGGAATTTGTAATATATCTGTCTTCAACTCACCTCACTTTCGGTGTGATCCACAAAAAACACATTACGAGTCACACCCATAATGTTCTCAAAATTCAGCACTGACTTGTGGTTTTCCAGTTTTGGATTGAAGTAAATATGCTCCAACATTTTGGAAATTTCAGGTCTCATGCGATGCTGTTGTCGCAATCGTTCATAGGGCATTCCATTCTTCACCATTCTCTCGAAGAGCGACACGTCCAAATTATAATCCTTGGCGAGTTCGTAAACTGTAGGGTTGGGACGGAGCTGCTGATGATCGCCAATCAGAATCAAGTGCTGGCATGCGGGAGTTAACGATGTAACAATGTGTGACTCCAGTACTTCAGCGGCTTCTTCCACAATGGTTATTCGGGGTTGCAATTCTTCCAGAATTTTGCTGTACTTCGCCGCACCTAAATAAATATTTAAAAAATGAAAAAAATAATGAAAAGAAAAGACTATCGTCAATTACTGTGGGCAAACAGAACATAGCAGGAATGATCAAATATTTCTTTGATCGTACTTGTGGCGAAGTCCAATCAGATCATGCATACCATTTTGAGTTATGTTGTAAAGGTTGATGAAAGAGATAAGGTATTTTTAACCATACTCACCAGTTGTGGTCATCCCGATGACATTTGCCCTCCTTAGAATGAACAAGTCCAGCTGACCTGTTTGCTGCTTAAGTTCGCTGACACCTCTCTCAAAGTCAAAGAGGAAGTACCTCATCTCTTGGCGACAACGCTCTCGTACGTCCTTTACCCAACGCCGATACAACCTCCAGCGGTCTTCCTGGCTCAAATTCCAAACATCTGTGATCTACAGTAGAGAAACTTATTGATGTTATTCTAATAAACTTTAAATCAGGAAAGATCATCTTTCAGTACGCTATAGCTTGGTTTGGGTTGGAGTAACTATCAAAATTCGATACCTTGACTTTGATGCAGAACTATCTGTGTAAACGCAATAATATGAAATGTTAGCATTTTGCAATTGCGGCACCTGGTTTTCATTCATCAGCTTTAGAAATTGAGAAAAATTGAGAGTCGTAAAAAAAAATATTGGACTTTGTAAGAATAGATTGCTTAGACAAAAGATAAGTCTAAGAGAATTTGAAGACAAATAGGATCTGAAATGCTCACGAAAATCAACATATCAAAACATATCCTAATTAACAGATAAGAAATCTTAGGCAAGATTTAAATTAGCAGTCTAAAGCAGAGCCCTTTACCTAATTTTTTATATCAGGGTTACATATAGTTCTCATAAACACTATCTGGTGCGTCAATTAATTAATATGAATGTAACTACACTCACTACACTTTACACTAACCATTTCCGCCCTCTCCTTGGGCATGATATCGTCTTTACTCAGTTCAAAATGCATGATCTTCTTGAGTTTCCTTATCAGACGATATGCGTTCTGTATTTGCCACTCATCACCGCGTTCCTCACCGTGATCGATGAATGGATTCACAACTTGGAGGAGGTCCTGAGGTTTTCCCGTGGGTTTTGACTGGTAACCTTCGTCGTCGTCATCTAACAATCTTTGGTTTTCCATAACATTCGCTTCATACAAAACATCCCCATCGTCTCCGTTTTCTTTGTCTTCACCGTCTTCCTCTTCTCTTTCTTCCCCTTCTTCTACATATTCCCTTCCTCAAGAAGATAAATGAAATGATGATTATTACCAGGTTGTAAACTGCGACCGTCGTAAAGAAGATAATCATTTCATCCTAAATAAAATAAAACTCCACTCCACCTTCCCTTTCCTTAGCATGCGTAGGTTAGAAAGGATCTTGACTTAATAACGTTCTAAAGATTCCAAATCGAAATGCAATCATCTAATAGACTTAACTTATCCTCAAAAAATTTCAGAATGATTTAATTTTACTATTTCCATATGTTAGTTTTCCTAGAATGCCTGTATAACTAGACGTAATCTAGCATGAGGATTTTCAAATTTTCGGACCGGACCTGTATCCGAATAACACTGTACCACTCGGCCGGCAAAAGATAGATTTCCAAATCAAAATGGCAGAGTCTAGCGAATAAACTTTTAGCAGAAACTGGTGTTAAAGTCTAGAGAAGATAGGACGAAATCCTGGATAAAGCTTCAGAGTACCTTATTGGTACTAAAGATTGGTGAGTCTTTTTTTTTTTTTTTTTTCGCGTTTTTCGCTATTGATAAAAAAAGCGAAATTAAAGACCCGCGAATCAAGATCCTCGCGAAATTTAAACACTCGAAATATAATCCCCTATAGAAAATTCAAATCACAGAAAAATTATCATCGTGTAATAACAGCAACATATCCATGACATGTATCGACAACTGTACTAATGATTCACGCCTATTTTACATCTCTTATTGAGAAATGACGTTAATTTGCAAAGATTTCGCATATGGAGTAGGGAATCTAGCTTTTTATGTCCATCTGCATTGCCAGATTCAGATTTATTTAAAAGATCTATCATTTCATTTTGGATAATATGCGTTCTTTTGAATGCCATAATAATATAGGGCTTTGATTCTAATTTTCATGGTCTGCCATGCGGTTGTCTGTGCGTAAGGACAAGGTATCGTCTTTCCCACTTTGACCCAATGATTTTTAAATATAATAATACGGAATTCGACACTTACTCAGCTAAGTCAAAACATTTTTATTCGCCGTTGATCACTAACAAAGCTTACCATCCAAAAAGGTTCAATACTCTATTAACCGATTTAGAGATTTCAAACGCGTTGCAGGAAGTGTTGTCGATCCCCCATAACGTTGCAAGTGAAACTTATTACTATTCTTTTCAGTATAAATTATTAAATAATATTCTGTTTAAAAAGACCAAATTATTTAAAATTGACTTATTTAGTCAGAGAAGTGTTCCTTTTGCGCAAAGAAGACTTAAACCATCTCTTTTATGACTGCTCCTGTGTGCACGCTTTTTGTAAGAGGTCTTTTGATACCGCGCGGAGATAATATGTGGTTGGCTTATTCAAAATCTGCTCTATTTTTTTTTTTTTTTATAAACGAACTTAAGCTCCGAAATGTAATTGAAGCATCTGCACTGTGTCTGTGATGTGCTGCAATCTACATTTCATGAATTGTATCTGCCTCACCAAGTGGGAGTATTGTTTAGTGTGTAGAGTAAGCTAATATTTATTTAAATTCGTAATGCAAGTAGTGTAAGTATCACATACTTTGTAATGTAAGCTAGTTTAAGAGAAAAATCTTTGTGTAAGTGGTCATAATCGTGAGTATCGACCGGAGCCCATTAAGTAATGGCTCCTGGTATCGACAAGTAGAGATAGCAATAGGGATAGTAATGCAAGTAACGTAAGCACTGTAAGTATCGTAATTACTGTAAGTGTTTTTAGAAGTGTTAGTACTACACTGTTGTCATTTTAGTTGCAAGTTAATAAAGACAATTGTCAACCGAAAAAAAATACTTCCAACTGTGTACAATGTCCGTAGAGCACAGATACCGATAGACCGAATAACTTTTTATTTAAACGTTATCAAATCAGAAGAGATCTAGGACAGTTTACTTATACCTACCATCTATTTCGCAAACATCTCCTTGACTAGGATTTGCCGAGTTAACCAAGAGCTTTAACCAGTGTAGCATTGCACTGTGTTTTATACTATCATTTTCCACAAAAGGTTGCTTCAAGGATCGGTAATGGGCTTCTGTCATGCTCTGGGCACGATAATGTAAGGCTTCCTCATGAAAAACATGTTTACGACATTTCTGCAGGCCATCGGTTGCTTTTTGTAGTTCTGATTCAGCGCGTTCAATTTTCTTATGAGCTTCATATAACTCCTTTCCGATATCGCTGGGAACTAACTTCGCCTGTGAAAAGAGAGTATTTAAAGATTAACGGGATTATAACCACCCTCAAATGTGAAACTAAGTAGATTTAGTGCGTCGAAGATTTACTTGCAATGATAATCATAACAATTCGGACCATACTTCTCAAAAAGATAAACTTGGATTTAATGCCACAAAACGGGGAATAAAAACGATGATGTACCGGTTAAAAGCACAAGTAACATTATTATTCCTCAGAAACTATATTATCTCACCACTCAACTCCTCTTTCTTCGTCGTTCTTGGTCAAATGATAGAAGGATGTTGGGCCCAGTTTGCCCGAACAGCAAGGGCAATAATGGAACCTTCGTTTCGGCCTTTTAGAGGGTTGTGTATCATTTTGAAAATATTTGCAAGAAAGGAGATACAAGTACCACGTCAAACATTTCTCCTAATTCCATGTATAGATGGATTAAAAGAAATGGGATGGAATTTAAGTAGTAAATTTTATCCGGCAATAAATGTGCCTCAAATTATGCTCACCATGCGCATGCGGTGTTTCAACTCTGACAAACTACATTCCTTCATAATCTCACTCTGACTTCGGCCTCCAATCCGCACAATCCCCTTGGGATGAAACTGATGGATTCCCTCCAGAAACTGATCTAGTGCATGGTTCGTATAACAGATAATCAGTATTGGATGATTCTCTGAACGTCGAGAGATAATCTTCCTTTGACTCCTTCTATTGAAATCCCACTTGCTTTTGTTATGCAACAAGACATTGGCAATCTGCAAGACACAAATAAGGTGATACAGGATTTGATAGACCAGCACATTTTGTTGAGGTAGACAGTTTTCTACCTTGCCAACTTTCTGCATTTGCAAGGAGCATCAATCGTAATACTTTCAAACCTACCTTCAACCCAATAAACGTCTTTCCAGTACCAGGTGGTCCTTGAATGACTGCAAACTCGTTGGTTAGTGCCATCTGCAGCGCCCTGAACTGAGAATCATCAAGATCCAGATCTTCTGCAGAAGGCCAGGAGGACAGTTTGAGAAGTGGTACGGAAGTTCCTTGAAAACAAAATTGCAAAGATAGTTCCAAGACAAGTTTTATATGAGAGGGTGGGTACTCATAGCATCAAGTGTACCTATCAACTTTTTATTCGCCGCGGGTGATTCTTAAACATAAATAATTGCGTAAAGTGTTTGCCTGCCTATAACCCTTTTCCAAAGTACTGGCATAATAAGAAGTGGACCCTATCGGTTGTTCAAAGGACGAATAACGCAATCCGACGGATAAATCGTTATCCTGCGGATAAGAGTTAATAACACGTACCGCGCTATCCACCTGATAGAGATGTATTCAATGAATAGCATTGAAGAGCATACATAGAAAAAGGGATGTATACCTGATTAATAGACTGAAAGTGCAAGCAAGCTCCTGAGATCAATCTTCAAATAGTCAGGTAACGTCACACAGTTCAAAATAAGTTATACACTCACCCTTCAAACGTGCACGCGTTCTCGCTAAAGCAACCCAACTGTTGATGAGAATGAAAGAAGTCTTTCAGATATGGCATACTTTATCGCCATAGAAATGATATCATTATTAAATGGTATCAAAATGATGAACCCAGATAACTAAGCTAGTCTAAAGTAATCCATAAAATTACTCGACTTAATTGTTCTTTTGATCTGCAGCTAATATAATGGTTCATGCCTAATATGCGTATATCGAGATATGAATGCACACGGAGAGTTTTCACGAAGAAAGAGTCTTCTCACAATTGTGTCCGGTTTCCCTTGTAATTACGTATTACCCGAAAACTATGAATAAAAGGCAAAGCAGCAACGAACAAGAACTGGTTCAAGAGAAAAACTTAATTCACAGAAACGCTAAATTTGCTTCGTGGAAGTGAAAGGTAAAGTTTCCGCACAACCCCATACTATTGTAAAACAAATCTGTTTTCCCAACGGAAATGTATTGTTTTTGTCATTGTTTCCTCTGTTCAAGAACTGAATGCATAATGTAGGATGTGGCTGTGCGGAAATTTTACCAAGTGAAAAACGTACGAATTTCCTGCACATACGAGAGCCGCATGATAGATTCACCGTGGTTGAATCATTGTTTACTTTAATTCACGGCCAAAAAATGCTGAGCTTTGGGGGCTGTCCTGGTGTACCGGTACACGAGGGAATTCCTATTGTTTTCATAACCATACATGGACTTATGACACAGTTCGTTAATGTTTCCTTCTTTTGTGTACCGGTACACGAGGACACAACCGAGCTTTGTGTTGAAAGTTCTGAAAATTGTACGATTTAAAACAAATCTTCTACTGAACAATACTCTAAAAACATATTAACACTTAAAAATAGTATTTACCGTTCGTAATAAAGAAGATTCCAAAAGTCGCACAGCTTCACTTGAAGTCAGCGAGTGATTTTCAGCCATTATTCGCATCGCGTTTGTGAATAAATTTCGTTGACTCCAAAGCTAATTACGTCGCTTGAAAAAGTCACACGTTCATTGTTTTTCCCACCAAGGATCATTAGCATTTTAAGTTTTCATTATGAGCTCTATCAGGTTTATCTCAATCGGAGTAAATCGGAAAAACAACCTTGAAAGTTTTGAAATCTTGCGGCTAATCTGGACGAGAACTGAGGCAAACCTACACACGTCATAGTATGACGTAAGGCTTCTTATACTATTGAGGCATCGGAACCTACAGACACGCCAAGATTTTAGACTACGAAAAGGCCGCAATGAGCGATCCCAGCTTCGGTTTTAATCAACTTTTCTGATGCCTCACCTTTAAAGTAATGAACCTTTAAGCTGGGGATTTTTTGTTATTCGTGTACTAATAATATACATGGAAAAATTACTCAGTTCTGATTGGTTAAGATAAATGCAGTTTTCAGGTAATTCAGTGCAGAAGAGAGTTAATTAAGTGCAGAAGAGGGTTAATTCAGTGCAAAGAAAGAAAAAAAACAGACATTCTGATTGGTCAATAATCAAAGAAACTCACAGATAGCCAATCAAATGCGAGCCTTCATGATGTCGCAACAAAATTTGAAAACTTAAACAACGAAAACACTGTAAAAAGCACTGTTTTTTTGTTGTTGGTTTGGAAAAAGTGGTGTTTAGAGAAGGGAATTGCCGAGGAAATCGATAATTATGAGCAGACCCAGCTTAACACTTTGCTCGAGCGATCCGACGCCGAAATTAAAAACAAACATGTTTAAACCTCGGAAACGACAATTCCATTTCATCGAAAGTGATTGGACACAGACTGAACAATTCCTTGAACTGTTTAGCCGGACTTTGAACTTTTTTGCACCTTAAAGATGTGAAGATATCATTGCATCAGTATTGTTTTGATCGTACGCGGTTGTTTTTACCGAACGCACGGTTTGAATAACTTATTTTTTTGCACTTGATGCGCACGCTTTGCTTATGTTTAATAAGCCATCTCGTATTTTTCCATGTATATTATTAACACGTAATCACATGATTTTTCTCGTGCAATTCGGAATAAACAAGCACTTGTTAATTTTTTCAAAGACCACAAATTACACGAGTCCGTAGGGCTCGTGCAACTTTGTTAGTCTTTAAAAAAATTTACTCGTGCTTATTTATTCCAAATTGCACTCGAAATCATGTGATTACCTATACAAACACTTTTATGGTTACACTTGTGTTGTTTTTGTCTTTCGTACACGGCATATGCGATCGATAGGATGCTCAGATAACGTCGTAGGATGCACTTTGAAAACTAGAGGCCAAAATACTAGAAAATGAAATCAGAGCGGTGTAATAAATCCTTAACGGACATTCTATTCACCTCTCGTATTTTCCTCGCCCCGACGGGTTCGGAGAAAAAATACTACGCAACTCGCATTATATCCGCGCATACTATTTGTTAGTAAACCGAATAAGGTGTGTATACACAATTAGTGGCTTATTAGGAATTATAATTATAGTGTTTCACCCCCCCCCCCCCCCCCCCCATTTTTCCTCTCGTACCTCTTAATAGTATCTGTAGTATCCTGGTTCATGTTCTTCATAATAGGTGTAAAGTCAAAAGTTACTTCTTCGTGCAGTTCACTCCTTAAATAAGAAGGGGGCTCGACATATTCTTGGCAATTTACAATGTACTTCTGTGGGTTAATCATAAGAGTAAGCGTCATGAAGAGAAACCATCAGTTTTTATCCTAGTAAAGAGCACAGATTTCTACCTTGAAAAGTCTGATCTACTGCTATAACCGCTGTAAACAAATTTTTTGTATTGTGTAAATAAGGCAAATAGAAGATGATCATGATCATGTGAGTTGTGCGGTGGAACTAAAATGTAGAAGTTTCCATCTAAAATCCACATACATGAGAACTACCGTAAAGGAATTTATAAGGAAGGGATCACCTGTACCTGAAAAGGGAACTCAGTTGGATCGATGGCTTGCAGTCCATTCAACACGTGACGATACGCTTCAAAGTAGGAAGTACTCTCTACCATCTGATACACATCACCTTCTTCAAGTCTCACGTTATCAGATGATTCGATGAATTGTATGTCCAGCGTACCCTTAAAAAGGAAGCACACGAGACAAAAAATACATTTGTTAACAACTGCATCTTGAACGAACGTCTCCCATTAATACGTTTGTATACTTGTGAGCAGGATGCACACATATATTAAGAAGCCTAAAAGTCGCCCAAAATTTTGCCAAAACAGCCAAATGTCGGACGAAATTACTTGAGCAAAGGAGGAGAAAATGCTCATTCAGCTTGCTCATTAAGACAGGTAACCATTCTTAGTGGATTGTAAAAGTAAAGCCTTTAGACCGGCCCAAGTGGGGCTGGCGCTGGCTGAGGCTGGCGCTTAAGTCCGGTTTCCTTTAGCATGAAGCGACTAGGAGTATTGCTACTCCTCCCTGGATGGGATGCTAGTCCATCACAGGGTTACCCCCAGCATATTTGCTGGTACCCATTTGTACACCTGGGTAAAGAGAAGCACTGTGAGAGTAAAGTGTCTTGCCTAAGAACACAACACGGTGACCCCGGCCAGGGCTCGAACCCGAACCACTCGATTCGGAATCGAGCGTACTAACCACCGCCACCGCGCCTCCATAAAGTGGATTGCGTCCAGATAATATTGCGTCATTAAAATTGAAAAGATATCTGAAATCTTCTCGATAGCTTCGGCAGAATTCCTTTCCAAAAGGGGTAGAAATATTTCAAGAAATGTTCGCGGAAGAGCAATAATGGAAGAGACTTTGCCAAAAAAAAAAAGAGAAAAGGAGTGGGAAATCACCACGTAATGTTCATTCATTTTTTATCCACTAGGTTAAACTTACTCGTCTTATCTCTGAGAGCTCCCTGTTGGCCACCGTTGCAAACACAATATTTTCAAAGTGATCTGAGGACAAACACAACAACGAGCCGAAGATAAGCCGTTTACTGTTTTCCCACCGTACTTTTTTGAGCTTGGAGTTGTCAAACTCGACCTTGCAACGGATACCGTGGGAAGTGCATACAGGGTACAGTAAGCGAACACCATTGTAAACGTGTATGTCCTGTAAGGCACCAATCTTGTGGGAGCAAGAACGCTCTAAAAACTCTGTGATCCCCTCACGAAGAGGCCGCTGGAAATCCTCTCGTAAGAGTCGAAACTGTACGTCTAAATAGTGTTCCGCGTCTTCATAGGCACCACTAACTTTGTTTTTTCTGATAAAAGGTCTTCCTCCTGTCAAGATGTCCTCCTGAGTAGGAACAACACTAAGACATCGGAAGTTTTCGGGCGGACTGACGTCATCATTGTCTTCGGCTAAGAGAGCGAGAAAGATTTGTTTGATAACAAAAACGTACAATTATAAAGGGCAAAGATTGCTTATGAATGTTTAAAAAGAATGAAAGATTCTTACCAATTCTCCGTGGTTTCATTTTCCTTTGCTTTTCCTCTTCTTCTTTCCTCTTCAACTCCTCAGCTTTTTCGATTCGCATTTGCATCATTTCATCCACCCCTTTCACGAGTGCTTCATCTTCCAACTGCCCCGAATCGAACGCCAACCTGATTGCACAATACAGGTCTGACAGAGGAAGATCAGAGTGAGAGTTTGGAAATCTTCGAAGCAATTCGTTCATCATTTGTTCAACGTTCCTTAAATACGCAACCACATCGAAAGGCGGGATTGGATCCACAAAGAGCCTGTTCAGGTTGCGCCTCAGGTGCAAATTGAGAAACAAAGACCCCGGTAATAGACTTAGTAGTTTATAAAGATCATCCCTGCTTTTGCTAGTGCAAGCTTTCGTGAAAATGTTTACTAATAAAACAATGCTGTCGTCTGTGATTGTTGACTGCTCTTTAACTAAGTATTCGGTGGAACGAAAGCAACTTTCTGATGTCAAATGGAGAACAATGTCGTCCGGGCTTTTGTTCTTCAGATTCTGGAGGTCCTTGAGTTTCAATTGTCCCTGAGACTGAATACTTCCAGTGTCTCCTCCAGCCCCTCTTCCATCACCCCTTTCACCATTTGTAGCACTACTCTTCCAACCACCTCTCCAACTTCCTCTTCCTCCTCCACCCCTTCCAAAACCTGCCCGACCACCTCGCTTACAGCCTTTCCAACTCTCTCTTCCTCTCCCACCGGGCAAACTACTACCAGCCACCTCTCCAGCTTCTCTTTTAACATCCAATGTCCCCTCCGGCCCTATGCTATTTCCGATGGCTCCACCAGCTTTTCCTCTAACGCCCCTGCCACCACCTCTACCACTGCCACGCCAACCACCTCTCCAACCTCCGTTTCGTCTCCCTCTGCGATCTCCTCGTCCTTTCCAAATTTCCCTGGTTTGCTCCATTAGGATGTTTCTGACAAAAATAAGAGGAAGATCACTCAGTTAAAAAGTGAATTTCACATATGCCTTCCAACTATGAAATCAGAAGGTCTCTGCTACCAAACCTTTTGCGGAACTTTTAAATCTCTCCTTATTCGACAACCAAAAATTCCGAAAGACCGACGATAATAGTCCTACATGCAAAGGACAAATCAAGCCATAATAACGGCAAATAATATCACTGTTGAAATTTTAATTTGAAAACTTTTATGCAGTACTTAGAAAATAAATGCATATGGTTTAGGAGGGTAAATGACCCCTCTCATTAAAAAAAGTCTGTCATTCACTTGGTATCAAAGAACAGCTATCCATATCTAACACACCATAGCTTTGATCGGCTTTTACCCTCCCATTCGCGCATGTGCTTGTAACAAGGTAGAAGTTGGTATCAGTTCTGATCACAGACAATTCAGGCTTTTTAGCAACTTCATTTTATGTAGGTATAAATACAATAAAGAAGGATTGGGAATAAGATTAACAAGGCAAGCACTGTTCAAAAAATGTGGAGATTCTTTGTTCAGTTAAAAATACTCCTACCATGAACAAATAAAAGATACCGGGCATGAATATGCATTAAGAGTCTTTTATGCATTGATTGCGTAAATAAAGAGAGACACATTTTCTGATCTATGATCCTGTAGAACTCTACAAGCTACGCATAAAAGCCATGGTAATCAGTTATAATGTTTACAACAGAACGCACGAAAGTCATTGTTTTAACCCTTTAACTCCCAGATCAATTGTGTAATTCTCCTCATTATCAACCATGAAATTCTTATAACGTTCGTTCAGATAATTTAGTATTGCATCAACTAGTTATCCCCAAATTGATATTTTTCTTTAATCTCATAAGTTATTTGGTTGATTTTATATTGATATTGTGAAGAGAAATTCTGTCTTAGTCACTCATAGGAGTTAATGGATTAAAACCAGATCAGTACAAAAGCATTCTGGATTATCAACGACGTATGTGATTACTGCCACGTGTCAGATATTTACATGTTGAAAATGGACACCCACATCATGAGATATCCGTATTCCGTTCTAAGAACGAATCCTTAAGCGACGGTTAGCAAAATTTCACTCAACCACTCGATTGGACACGCGCCATATTAACTTTTGTATAGAAATAATTAAATAAAAATGGGATTTCGTTCGACGATTTGTCAGCGAAACTGTTCCGGACAGTTCCTGATGTCGATTCCTGATGTCGATTCCTGATGACAGTTCCTGATCTTAGCTCATAAAACCGGGTTATCCCGTAGATATTCACTCTTAGGATCAGTTTACAAATTTCGAGCAAATTTGGCGCTCACTTCAAGAAGATCATAACAAGATGTTTTGCATATTTCTTTATTTCCGGCTTGGATGGAGTGTTCTCATCATCATGACCGGCCTAACGTCAAGCCATTCCAATTTTCAAGATTCGAGCTAACTTGTTAACTTTCGAAAATTTGGTCACAAGTCATACATTTCATATATTTTAAATCCGTCATACACATCATACACATTGTTACTCTAAAGAATATAATTAAATATGCACGAAGGCCAACCTAAAGCTCTTTACAGCAATGGCAAACTGATTATTTCGCCGACCTATTTCCACTCTCTATCGGATAAAAGGTGCTGCACATTGTATGTGTTTGCTAGAGGTGGCACAGGTAGCGCTTTGCTAACAGTCTATGCAAACTAAGTCTTGAATTTCTATGCAATTGATCCCTTGCGAGATAGTGGTAGCTAAGTTTGAGATTGCCGATAACTTCTATTGTATGTATAAGTAACTCTCTCTCTACTCTTTACACTCTGATTCGACACTGATAGATAAGGTTCAAGTTAGCGAAGTGAGATCTAGATATAAACTATGTAATGAATCTCGTAATGCCGGCTCAGATACTCTAGATATTTTGATTGCAATATTACATTCGGATACTTGAATATTTGCGTATAAGTTTTAGCTCCGCATTACCTCAAATGCTAGACGAAGCCAACAAACATAGGCAAGCCACGGCTTTTGTGAAGGATTACACGACAGCTTGGTTTTTGTTCAATCGTCACATATCACCGTTGCATGATAAACTTCCTCATACGATTTTTCCAGAGCACAGATATAGAACTATCGCTATAGGAGCGACTAAACGAGAGCCAATTAAAATGCAGCAAAATTTCTTAGAAAGCGAAAGCTTTCTTCCGGGAAATGGGGAATTATGAGGTTACTTCCGCTGATAGAGAGCCTGAACCGAGCTTTTAGTTAAACTTTGACTCTGAAGGGTTTCAATGTTGAAATAAAACGGGAGTTCCAATGCTATCTATTTCAGGAGAAATAGCCACTTGATTATGTTTGCAGACCAGTTACAGCAACGCCGTGGAGAAATGGAGATGAGACATGACAGATTAAATGGATGGAATTCGGCCAAATACGATACCGTGTGCAATTATGAACCTGTTTTAGAGGTTTTCAATAGACAAACACTACATATTAGGTAGACACTAATAGGGAAAGGGGGATAGCGGAGAGGAAATTGACTCAATATCTGAGTGGTAGAGCCGGACAGGAAAATACTTGGCTCAAGTTCATGACGTACGCACCGAGCGTGGTGAGTTCCATGCGCTATAACCAATAGCCAAATATTTCCACGTTCGGTCAGACCTAATTCAGGTTATAAGTATTTTAATATAATCGGCGTTTTGAAAATTGCTCTGATTACGGTGTATAGACAGGAAATTGAATAAACATAGTTACCTTACGTCGAATATATGTCTCTGTGACCACAGCCTCAATGTTTGCTTCTAACCAAAATTTTTCCTATCAGTGAACAGGTTTTTCCGTGTTGTGGTATGTACAACTTGAATCTGCCGCATTATACGTAGTTCTATAAATCAGTTTTTCTCCTCAATAAAATAGTTTATTTTTTCTCAGTGGGCACGGTAACGAATCCTACAATGTTATCGGTTCTTAGCGCGGTCCGGTTCTTAGCGTGGTCTTATCTCGGCCCACGGCACGGCAACGCTTTCGTGAGTCGCCGAATATATCCTTACCTTCGCTGCCATTTTTCATAAATTTATCTCGTTTTTCCAGCTGGCCCGGCAGTATTTTTAAGCAAGGACGTAGGTCACCACCTCGAGCCGATAAATAACTTCTTAATCCTCTCTTTTTTCTCTCTCAAATCACTTTGGGCGACAGAAAAATACTGGTTTCAAAATAAATGTGTATAAGTAAAAGTGTCATTAAATTGGCCTAATTAGTCTGTAGTTCAATAATTTTAATCCTTCACAAAAAGAACATAGAAAGTTAAAACGTGAGGTTTTTGATTACAATTGAGTTAATAGATGGAACATTCATTCATTTAGTATCTGAATTCTCTCAAAAAAATTGTTTGTAGTGAAAAGGCGAGCGAAGTTTTCAGTTCTACTTCAAATACGCTTTTGGTGAGTCTTTCCAAGACTACTCAATTTGAACATTTGTACCGCAAATTGTACAGCAGTAACTGAATAAATTCAACGAGAAAAAGACGCATTAAATTCTCTTGTGTCTAGTTGAAATGTCTCATTCGAATTAAGTTTTTGTGGAGGAAAGACCAAATTTACACACGCCATTGCAGCAAAAAAAGAACAAACTCTCACAACTTCAAACTAAATAATTTGACTTTACTTACAATTACATTCTTCGCCATTTACTTACTGATCAGAGGTAAATCTTCGCACATTAATTAATCGTCGATGGAGTTAATAATACTTTCCGTAAGATCATTGACAGTTTTTGAAGAAAACATTGTCTTGACAATCCTTACCGAACTAGTTCCGTTGTTTTTCCAAAAATGAACATGCACTTGTTATTCTTAAGCGCTCTCAAATGGACAGGTGTCAGTTTGTGACAGATACTTGTAAAATAATAATAATAATGTTTGAAGGTTGATTGGAAGCCTTTTAAATCACCTTTATCACTACGCAAATGAAAATATTTTGGTGAAGTTTCTCTCTTTAGTTTGCATAAACTCTATTTTAAGTACCATATTAAACCGGTCAAAAATCGTTAAGTTTATGGAAGATTTTGCCGCAATTACAGCCCTAGATCATTCGGGTTCTTTTGGAAAGAATTTCATAAAGTTTATGGAAAAAACTGAAAATGTTATTTACCAGCCTAGGTCAGTCCGTATTGAGAAAAATTGTGCCTTGTGTCTTGAATACCGCCCTCGGCCTATGTAAAATCAAATCCCTTTCATTGAGAGCAATCAAAGCCCGGACTTGTTAACGCAATATTTGATACAATGTGTCTCAGGCAGTAAACCAAATTGGAAATCAGACATTATGGAGCTTTCACTTAGGCAGAAGCTATTTCAATTAATTCTTTGTTTTTCTTTTCGTCTAAAACTCATGGTGACTTACTCGTTAAGAACAATAATAAACTCTTCGTAGAAACTGATGAAAACCTAGAACAACAAACTTTTTTGATTTACTGCCTGACTATATGAGGGTCGAAGGTAAAGACTCTATCCATCTTCATGGTACCTGACTGCAAGATTCCCACAAATTTGAGTTGTAACCATTTTGCCGCATTAGATCATTTCCTTTTTCAAACGCTATGTTGGGATTATGGTTCAATTTCACCCGTAGTTTAGCAAATTTCACTATCCCTCACTTAAATACCCGTCAATAACAAAGGAAAATAACCTTTAAAAGAAGGATTAAATTTATCTGCAAAAATAACACTTAAAAGTTCTAATCTACATAAAGTCGCGAGGATCAAAGTTTTGAATGTTAGCCATGTTAGAGAAGGCTGCATATCGTGCCCCATCCATGTCCCTAGCTAACTGATTATCAGATCGCAGCTCATGATTATGGCCTCCGATTCTCGAGCCGCATTCTGGACACTTGCCCTCTTCCATTGCTCCACCACATTCTGTAATGCAGTAAATGTGACCTTAAAGAATAAGCGAAACAAAAAGAGGAGTTTAAAGAAAAGTATTTTAGATGTTACGAGTTTCCGTATCTTGTGATCTGAAGAAACCGATTGGACGCCTTACGCGCTTGATGCACTGATGACGTCTCCCTTAGAAGCTTGTTCACCATTCGGTTCCTTACAGAACAAATCCATGGCCAAGCCTTTTTCATCTATCAATCAGCCCATGCGAGGAAATTAAGAAGGAATGATTTTATGTTCACTTCTTTGCAGCCCTTCCTCTGTTCAAAATTTAGCTGTGATCAAAAGAAACAACCTGAGAAATTCTTCCATTTCTCCCATTAAGGTTTTCCAGGAAGATTAAGAAAATTTCAAGGAAAGTTCATAGGGCTAAAATTTTGTCATTCAAACTCACCATTTGGACACTTGAACCAGTGTCCCTGTGCCATTCCCATGGCCTTCACGATCAGATCTTTTTCTTCTCTTGTAACCGTCTGGTAGTAAACTTCGAGATTTTGGCGGCGTCTGATCCGTTTGATTCGAGACATGTATTCCTCTCGATGCTTTCGTTCTGAAAAGGTCAGTTGAGCAGACATCTTTTAATTTTTTCACTTTTCATCCACTACCATTACCGTATTTGAACAAAAACTTAGTAACAGTTTTCGTGTTATGTAAGAAAAGAAACGAATCGAAAGAAAACTCATCTCGCTAAAGTTTCTGGGAAAGGGCAAATTGTGGTCAAATGGGTAATTAAGTCACTCAAACTACAAATCACATTTCCGTGGCTACCCCATTTCCTCTTTTCTCTGTTGTCCCATAAGAAGCGTCCAGTCAGTATTTTACCGAGTTTAGGAAGGAGAAATGCGCAGAGAGTAAAGTTTTCCAGCCAGGTTAACAAGTTTGTTTGAAACAGTATAAGGCTATTATACATTGCTCTAAAAATGTGAAACGCTAGTCTATCATTCAAGATAATGCTTTACTCTTCTATCATCTTTCACAAATTGCGGTGTACGAAAAAAAGGAAAAAGGTTTGAGATTTTAAAGAGACATGAAATCGATCCAAATTTTAGTTCTCTTTCTGTGCCCTTACCGATTTTCTTTTCAGAATCCAATGCTCTTTCAACATGATTTAACACTGCGGTCTCAATTAGATCTAAAGTTTTGCCCCGGTTGTTGAGTTGCATTTTAAGCATTTTGAAGTCGATAAGAAGCTGTGTCCTGTACATTTCTTCTTTGAGCTCTTCCAGTTCCTGGTCGCTGAAGCGAACCCGAGCCTTCATCACGCGGTTTCGGAGCTTATCGATGACACCGTCTAATTCTTTCTTCGTTTCCAACAAGGAATGTCTAGCTGAAAAACTGTTCGCTCTCCCCTCTTCCGCCTCTTTTCCTTTTTCGATGTTATCTTTAAGAGTCTGTAGGAAAATTAACAAGTTGATCTGATTCTCACACACATTCACTTGTTCATCCGTCAGATTCTTAGAGTCGAGGTATTTTGTAATTTTTTCCTGGTCTTCAGGGAACTGATCAATCTTCTGCACATTTGCTCTAGGAATCGATACTTTAAGTTCCCGCTGCCGTTTACTGAGTAAAATTTTCCGTTTTACTTTTTCGAAGTCCGCGAGTATCTTCTTGACAATGTTGCCATACCTCAAACTGGTACGAATCGGAACCCTGCACTTTGGGCACAGCTTAAGTTGAACGTCAACAGGCTTCCCATCCCTCGCGACGTCGGCTTGATCCATCCACTGATCCATCATTTTCACTTCAAACACGTGACCACAGTCCGCCAATTCAACGAATCGAGCGTTTGGTTCGTCTTCAGTACCGAAAAAGATTTCTGTGACTTCGTCCTTATGACACTCTCGGCACTTCTTTGGACATGGTTCCCCACAGAGACCAATGCAAGGATGAAGGCATGGAAGGCGCTTTGGACATGGCTCATTGCATCGAGGGCGATCACACAACTCACCACATAATTTTTTGCACTTGTAATGACGGCACTGCCAAACGCAAATCTCGTTACATGGCTCGCAGGGGTCGCCACATTTCTTCTTGCATTTGCTGTGTTTGCAGCTGTTACCACACTTTTCCTTGCATGGCGGACAGTTCTTGGTGCAGGGTTCAGAGCAGTTATGTCCGCAAAACAGTGTGCGGCCACACAATGTCTTACAAGGTTGGTGAACTCGACCGCGTAAACAATCACTGCAATTACCTGAACAGAATGTGAAAACGTTAGGTAAGAACTTAAAACAATACTTCTGTCTTCAAAGTTTCAAATTGGAGGATTGTTACCGGAACTAAGCATATAAAATAAATTCTCCATTTCAAATTGTTTCATAATTTTCTATATTCTTTTATCAGTCTTAAACCCGTTTTAACTCCCTCAGTAATCATTTTATTTCTTTTCAATTCCAAGTCCGAAAAAATAGAAATAAACATTTAAATTTTACCCTTAAACGCTTCCTTTTTAGTAAGTTTCATCAGCATGGGTATTCAAAATATTTAGGCCATGTTTCAGAAAGACTTGAAAATAAAACCTCTTAATTCTGATTCGACTTAAAAAATACCCGCCTTCCAAACGGGTATAGAAGTATGTAGAACTCACACTTACCACCACAAGGGTGTTCGCAGTTTAAAGTCACACCACAAGGTGCCTTACATGGACTGTGCCGTGGATTCACATGGCATTCGACACCATTTTCATGTCCACACGCCCATTTTTTCTTAGTAATAACGGTGCAATTCTCAGTACACTCTTCACTGCACTTATTGGCGCATTTATGGCCACAGCGCAGAATCTTGGAACAAGGTGACTGGCAATGAGCCTCAGAACGATTTTTGGAGCAAGGTACTTTCTGGATGTGACCGCATGGCAGACGTTTCATCACAAGCTCCATGCAAGGCCCGCAATCTTGATAGCATCTCCTGCGACACTTGTGATTCCGACTGCAGACAGTTTTAGCACATGGCTTTTTACACTGGTATTCTTTGTGCTCTGGGTCTGTTGGATGACAGACCATCTCGCACACGTGACCACACTCGAGTCTTGCAGAGCATGGAACAGTGCAGCCTCCCTCTGGTGCGTTCTTGAAGTCCATAGCGTGTGATGCTTGTATCACGTTTTGGGGATGGTTCTGGCACGTAAGTAGCAAAGCATCTCCCACATTGCCGCGCTGACGCATGTCATTAATTATGTGTTTCCATATTTCACTCTTTGTTTCTAAAAGACTGATGTTACCAATACAGAAAAACCCTTTTTTTGCCCGTGAGAGCGCCACACAAACTCTGTTTTCTATCTGCAGGAAACCGATTTTACCTTCTTCGTTGCTTCGAACGAGAGATAGAAGAATGATGTCGTTTTCTTCTCCCTGGAAGCTATCTACTGCGCAGACTCGAACTCCACGGAAAAAATCTTTGGGCATTTCTTTTTTGAGTTGTATTAGCTGCCCGGTGTAGGCTGTAAGGACTGTGATCTGCTCTCTTTGGTAGCCTTGAAGAATAAAATAGCGACAAAGGGCAGCAAGGAATTTGGCTTCGTGTTCATTTGACCTGCTCCTTCCCTCCTCCAAAAAGTCCTGCGCAAAAAGAAAAGAATGGGTGAATGATAAATAACAATAAAAAAATCAGTATATCAAACGCTCCCTTCAGACGCTTAATGAACCCCGATTGTCCAGCAGTAAGATAGCGCGATGGAACTACGACATGACGCCGGCCTCAGACGCCTGAGAGATATATCCTCATTGTCAAATTCAGTACAGGGTTAAATCCAGAGAACCGAAGTTTTAATCTTTCTGATGAGGCTTATACACTTGTACAAAGAAAGTATTCAATGTAAATACCATCTAAGTTGCCACTATTTGCATATCTATAATAGCGCTTTAATTCCTCTCGATATTTTGAAATCAATGTTTTGAGCACATGTTTCCTTTGTCACACACTCAAAATAAATACATTTTTTTCTATTTGCGTAACCGTTAACCTAAGAGAGCTCATATAATAATCGTTCACTCACCTCACTCTGAGCGTGGTCAACAAAATATATGTTGCGAGCCACCCCCTTGATATTCTCAAAATTCATAACTGATTCGTGGTTCTCCAACTTTGGATTTTTGTAGATATGCTCCAGCATTTTAGAAATTTCAGGTCTCATTCGATGCTGTAATCGCAATCGTTCATAGGGCATTCCATTCTTCACCATTCTCTCGAAGATTGACACGTCCAAATTGTAATCCTTGGCGAGTTCGTAAACCGTAGGGTTGGGGCGGAGCTGCTGATGATCACCAATCAGAATCAAGTGCTGGCATCCGGGAGTTAGCGATGTGACAATGTGTGACTCCAGTACTTCAGCGGCTTCTTCTACAATAGTTATACGTGGACGCAGTCTTTGCAAAAGTTTACGATACTTTGCAGCGCCTGAAATACAAGGTCACACCATCAGTACATGTCTACATGATATTCACAATAATCTAATTTTATCATAACGTCACCCTCGCATACTGGTGACCTTTGAAAACTGCTGCGAATGAGTAGGGCTTACTCAGAGAGTGCTGGGAAAAATCTTGTGGAAGTATTACAAGTTTTCCTTGACGCAGCCAACGTTCGTTAATACATAAGACATGGAAACGCACTGACTTCAGAAGATAGTTGTTAACCAATGAAGATCCATTCGTCACTTGTTACCTTATTCGTAATAAGATAAACTACATATAGACTATTTTTGCATGGCTATAATTAAACTAAAAATCTGCGCCATAGATGCTAAGGTTACCTTCACTTATTCAAAATGTTACCGCAATCTCAGCAATATCTTACTGCAGCCTTAAGTCAATGTCCTTGGAAAATTACAGCTATTAAATTATTATGATGCTTTTTTCTTTCTTCCTCAGGCATTCGTTATTTATATACATATTATCTATATATATACAAAAACACAATGCTCAGTACCGAAACCACAGACACAAAGTATTCGACGAAGTCGTTAACTTGCATCTGAAATTATTATGCACTAGACTTACTATGAAAACTATGATTGGTTAAGAGTATATAATCAATATACAATAGCGTGTGAAGTTGACATGATAACCCAATTTCTGCAGCAGATATTGGGTTATCATGTCGAGTTCAATGTCTGACTAGTTTCTAAGCCCCTTATCCGTTTAGTAATCTCAAACTACTGCAAACTCAAAAAAAAAAATGTATAATAAAACAATCATTGTATTCGGTTTTCGTGTGATATCACGAATAAAGCCATCGGATTCGGCAGATAACTCAAACTTCGGCATAATTCAATAATTGCTTATTGTTGCGCAGTCTTTCTCTAAGCACAACTGTGTATCACTGGATAAATTACTAGCAAAAGCCATACAACTCACCTGTAGTTGTCATGCCCACGACATCAGCGTTCTTGAGTATCTCAAAATCTTCCATGTTTCTTACATCCTTCAGTTGCTTGGCTCCTTCTTCAAATTTCTCTTGGAACATTGAGATAGTGCGACGGTAACCCTCCGCCAGATCCGTCAGCCATCGGCGATACAGGCGCCAACGATCTTTCAGGCGCAAACTCCAGACATTTTGAACCTGGGTTAATCAACAACAGATAAGTTTTTCAACTCAGCCTCGTTATTTCTTTATATCTGGTTGATGAGTGTTATGTTATATTTACTAAGTTCCCTGACTGTTTAGCTCTCTGAAAATGCTCAATAATAGTTAAAATATTATTTTTAGATCAGTGCATCCATTGCAATCGAAGTTCTCATCGATAAAGTCTAGAAACAAACTTCGAGAGCAGGCCAAAGCTGATATAGCAATTCACTCTTAACTGGGTATATTAATTTGTTGTTTGCCATATATTTAAATTAGTCATAGGGCGAAGAAATCAATTGAGTGTCGGGTTTGCTTTACTTTGCTCTGAGATTGGCCCAAAAAAATCGCGCCACTCCATCAACAAATCAGATGCAAAACTAACACTAATCACGAGTTGATAGCCCCCGTTTTCCTGCGCTTTGGATAGTTTTCTGTTTTTTAATTTGAGTTCTCTCATTGGCTCTTCAGAGTATTTTGCCTTCTCCTGATTGGCCGTTGTAATTACTTTGGATTTGGTTGTACGACACTCAATCAAAAAGTGCTATAACAATGACCACGTCTTCTTGATCTCTGATGAATATCAACTCAGACTGATCGAGAGCGAAAATGCTCACCGCTTTCGCTGTCGCAGCTTGCATAACATCTTTCCTGCTCAGTTCGAGAACCATAGTCCTTTTCAATTTCTTTTTAAGTTTTTCAGGATTCTGAATTTGCCACCCTCCTTCAGCTCCTTTGGTGAAAGCAAACGGGTCCGCGACTTTCAAATTTCCACTTCCCGGCATTACTTTGGAACCGTACACTCTGATGTCATCAATGTCTAGGACCCTCTGGCCCTGCAAAACATCCGCTTCATACAACACATCTGGGTTTTCATTTTCCTCTTCTTCCTCCTCTACTTCCTCTGCTTCTGCTTCTGCTCCTGCTCCTGCTCTTGCTCCATCTAAACATAGAACAAAAAGGAAAATATACCCCTGTTCTTACAAAAGTGTTTAAGGTTGGCCTTTCGCCACCAAGCTCCGCAACCACATGCGATTCTGGAAGTGCAGACCCTGTTGACATTTTTGAGTATTAATCAATAAACTTGCTGAGAGATGGTCTGCTGTTATCGCATAGGAATGTGGATCGAGAAGCCGGGTTTGGCCCTGGAAAGGTTACTATGAGCACTTCGGCGAGATGCTTGGCTCCCCCCGTCCAATAATATAAAGGGCCATCAACAAGCTGTCTGGGAAACACGAAGGAATGCTGGGGGTAACTAGTGATGGAACAGCACCCCATCCAAGAAGAGTAACAATCAGTCCAAACCTCTAGCTATGGAACCGGAATACGTCCAGGCAGAATGGGCTATTCGACCGGTATCAGGAAAGCTTTGGGAAAAGCAAGTTGAAGTTCAGATGCAAAGATTTATCTCCTCGTTCTAATGAAGTCAAAACAAATCCAATTTACCTTGCGCGACAATTCCGCCAATAGTCATAATACTTTCCTTTCCGAGGGGTTCTGCAAATATGCGAAGATTCGCGACTCTTCCTCGAAAGCATCGTGCATTTCCAGCGTTTTCTAAGGCTCCAATCCTGATACAAAACTGAGTTGCAAGTTCCTGTTTCCTGCCAAGATACTTAGCTTCCACTTCGTTCCCATCATGCCATAAGCGTGCGATGCCGGTTTCATGATCATAAGATGCTCCAATGAAGTTCCATGAATTCATATTAAACACAGCTTTCGTAAGAGCGGGCGGATGAGTTATGTCTCTCCGCACAAACCGTGCTGAGAGGATTCCTTTCCCATCGATTACGCCTTCTTGACTAATTTGGAGTCCCAAGCCATCCTCGTGAAAACTCAGGATTGATCCTCTGTTTCCGGTTGGGAACACGTGCAACAGAAGCGTGATTGACGTTCTGGTGTCTAGGTCACTTCCGGGATGGTTTGGAATCATCACAAATGAGTTAGGTGCTCCTGACAGTTGCAAGGAATTATTCTCACCCGAGGACCATGTGACGTTATTAAGGGTGGCTAAATTAGCCCGAGAAACTAGTTCCAGTCCAGCGCTTTGCTTGTTGAGCGGGAGAAAAGCAACGGGCTGTAAAGCTGGGGAAAGAAATAAAGTAACATATGTTGAAAGTATTCTGAATTTCATTGCATCTTTAAAGCTAATTTTGGCATTTTACTCTCTAAAATTAACTACTGTTGGTATTCCTTCTGACGCATATTCATATTATTGTGAGCCTAATAGAATACAATCCTTGAACCTATCAATGAAACCTTTACAATAGCGACTACATGTTCATCGATGTTTACACGATAAAAGTGAGCATTTTCTAAATGTCGCTACAGTTGCGGTAGCGAAAAGGGCTCTGTTTCCACATGCAAACTTGAAAGTAACTCAAAATGTCGTTACCTCCTTGTCCAGGATCCGCGTTAAGAGATAGCTGCAGCCAATACAATATGGCGCTTTCCTTGTGTCCACCTCTACCCGCAAAAACTTGCCTTAAAGAATCGTAATGTGCACCGGTCATGCTGGGGACGCGTTGGTGCAGGGTGTCTTCGTGCAGCACGTTTTCATAGCATTTCTTCAGATCCTCAGCAGCCCCTTGCAGCTTTGTCGTGGTGTGATCCATTTCTTGATGAGCATCGTAGTAAGCCCTTCTGATGTGCAAGGGAGCTTTTTTATCCTGACCAGTACACAGTAAAGAAAGAAAAATAAGGGTGTTAGTGTTTCCATTTTATTCCAAAGCAGTAAGAAAGCATTTCGGGTTCAGTAAGTGTAACTACGTCAGGTTTGCAAGCGGCAAAAATACTTGGTTGGGTTATCCACATTTGTAAAGTTAGTGTTCACCTACATATCCTAAGTGACGAATATCATGAGTTGAGCGACGTAATTGATTTCCTGGAACTAAGCGACTGAATAAACAAACGATCGGAAACGATGCACCACTGCTCACTTCACCACAACTACGCAGACAAGAAAAACAATCACATAATTCCGCCATATGTTGCATCTTCACCTTATGCATGCGATGTTTCAACTCTGACAGACTACACGCCTTCATAATCTCACTCTGACTTCGACCTCCAATCCGCACAATCCCCTCAGAATGAAACTTGTGGATCCCTTCCAGAAACTGGTCCAGTGCGTGGTTTGTGTAACAGACAACAAGAAATGGGCGACGCTCCGACAGCAGAGGGGCAACGTCACGTTCGTCATCAAGAAATTCAGTACCAGTGTCCCACTTCAACTTGTTGTGCAACAAAACATTAGCGATCTAAAATGAACAATTGAAAGAAAAAGATAAATGAAAATAAATTTGTAATTGCTCTCTCTCTCAGGACTGACCAAACCGACACACAAACACTATTACTTGAGACAAACAATGAATGGTTCAAATGTTCTGCGGCCAAAAGGTGAGTCGACCGGATCTTTATGGGGCGTGCGAGTAAGCTGTGCGACATCAGCGGCATCTCTAGCTGCTTCACTGTTCAAACCGCTAGTCATACAAGAAGGTACGCAGGCCCGACCGAAACTCAACTTTTGCATCATTTTTAGGAAGTTATAACAGTAAAACCGAAGTGTATAGTTTACTTTACACTTGATAAATATATTTATATTACTTATTCAACCAAAAATAGAAAAATTGAAATTGCGACGTCTAACCCGGGCTAAGAATATTTTCTCTGAGTCTTCATTGTTGTTGGTATGACTTGCACTTACTGTTGTTTTCTTTTAAGCAGAAATTAATTTGATTGAAGTATGACCAAATAATGAGGTCTCTAGGGAGAGTTTTATTGTGTTCAGTTGTTGTTGTTGTTGTTATTGATTTGGTTTTGGTCATGTCTAGAGTTGCCCTTTTCATGGTTAATCACACACGGCTAAAGAACAACTTAATGACAAGAAAAAAATAAGAAATTCAGTCGTGGACTCGATAACAGTTCAAAAGGGTTACTCTACCTTCAGACCGATATACGTCTTTCCAGTGCCCGGTGGTCCTTGAATAACCGCGAATTCTTTGGTCAGCGCCATCTGCAAAGCCCTGTACTGAGAGTCATCTAGTTCCAGATCATCGGCTGATGGCCAGTGAGCAAGGTGCAGAAGTGGCACATCAGTTCCTACGATTCAAAATAAAGGAATTCATGGTAAATTGTGTTTGTATACCAATGTTAGAGAATACAAAGGACAGCATGCACCTGATAACGCCTTATTTTTGTACATCAGTATGAAACAGCAGACTAACCTCTACGCACTTCATCCCTCACACTCAACCGCGTTAGTCGTGCCCTCATTTCACTTAGTGAATTCTTGCTGTAAAAAAAACAGTAATCGGTATAGTTTACTTTTCAAATAGAGGGGCATGTATTAATTTTACCAGCTACTTTCTTATATGTCAAAGAATCTCGATTGGTCATCAAAACTAGCAATGTCCGCAGTGTTCCCTCACTTTGCATCAATGTCACATAGCAGATCTTTTAGCATCCAGGTTTTGCCATCAAGAATCGATCAAGATAACCGTAGAAAAAAAGCTCTAAAAGCTCCTATTCTTAATGGTCGTCAATGTGATCTTTAGAACTTAGCCAATTAGTGACAATATCCACAATGCACCTCTCTCCTGAGACTCGTCATCTCCCCTTCACAAGCACTACCAGTCTCAATTCAGTCCATTTGTTGGCCCTCCTCATCAATGTACTTTAATAAACACTAACTTGTTTCTCAGTCTAACATAATACCTTCCAGTGCTGCCACTGTTGCTTCCTTTCTTCATAATCGGCGTCAGATCAAATGTCACTCGTCCTCTTAACCTGTTTCTCAGGTAAGCCGGTGCCTCAACATGTTTTTGACAATTAACGATGTATCTCTGCGTTGAAGCAAAGGAAAAAGAAACAGTTTTGTTGACGCTGTTATGAAAATTACAACGAAGTATCGAGATCGTGAAGGACTATGTTTATACTAATTTCTCTAGAAGCATTTTTCACCATGATGCTGTTTTGACGTAGCTTAAGCACGAGAGGGACAGTCAGTGAGGGCAGTAACATCACAGGATTTTAGGACACTTTCTTGTAGCGTAATTGATGAACGACAGATGACAAGAATTCCCAGAGTATGGGGGAAAATGCTTGAAAAATAGACTGATTTATGAAAAGGATTGCATCAGGTAACTGACAGTGCTACTTATCATCAATTCATTTTCTTTCCTCTGATCTTCGTGTTTGACATACAAATCCTGAACTACAGCGTAAGAAACCATAATGATAATAAGATATTTTATCATGTGATCATACGTTACCTGTAAGGGCAGCTGATGTGGCTGAACTTCTTTTAACCCCTCAAGGATATGACGATATGCTTCAAAGTACACAGTACTCTCTACCATCTGATACACTTCACCCTCTTCAAGTCTCACATTATCAGATAGTTTGATGAATTGAATATCTACTATACCCTACAGAAAAACAAGCAGTTACTACTGGATAAAAGATGAACAAAATTTTGATAGACTTCGATGAGAGAACCAATCAGATTTGATATACTATGATAGACGACGATGATGATGATGAGGGTGCCATTCTGATTGGCTGAGTTACATGATATATGATGTCTACCAAACATGAGATACTAAATTCAGTCACCTGTTTTAAATCTTTGAGATCTCGATTAGCCACGGTTGCAAACACAAAACTGTCAAACTTGTCCTTAGATAGACACATCAGTGAGCCAAAGATAAGCCGCTTGCTGTTTTCCCAACGTACTTTCCTTAGATTTGTGTTGTCAAACTTTACTTTGTACTGGAGTCCGTTCGAGGTACATACGGGGTACAGCAACTGGACGTCTTTATACACCCGTATGTCCTGTAGAGCACCAATCTTAGCGGAACCAATACGTTCTAATAACTTGGCAATCCCTTCACGAAGGGGTCTCACGAAGTCTTCACGAAGGAGCCGAAATTGCACATCCAAATAATGTTCCGCATTGTGATAGCTCCCGTCGACTTTGTTCCTTCTGAGGAAGGGTCTCTCTCCAGTCAAAATGTCTTCCTGAGTCGGAATAACACTGAGATGTCGGAAATCATCGGGCGGGTTTAAGTCATCGTTCTCACCGGCTAGAAATTTAAAAAAAATGACAATCAGCATAAAGAATATTTTACTCTTTTGCGATTAAACTACGCATCTCTCACCATTTCTCCGTACTCTTCCTCTGCCTTGTCGCCTCTCTTCATCCTTTCTTTTCAGTTCGGAAGCCTTCTCTGTTTTTAATTTCATCAGTTCACCTACTTCATTCATCAGGTTTGCGTCTTCCAAATTTCCTGTTTCGGACAATACCATAGCTCCACAGTACAAATCGGGTATTGGTAAATCGGCGTATGCATTTGGGAATCTTCGTAACAGTTCATTCATTACTTTTATCACATTTTTTAAAAACTCTGTTACGTCAGAAGGTGACCTTCTGCTTGCGGACAAGCTGTTGAGATGTTGTCTTAAATGTAAGTTGAGAAATAAAGACCCTGGCAGTAGGTTAAGCAGCTTAATAAGGTACTCCTTCGAGCTGCAATCGCATGCTTTGCTAAGAATGCTTACAATCAAGACAATAACGTCATCTGTCATTGGAGACTGCTCTTTCAATAAAAATTCAGAGGCCGGGAAGCATCGACTTGATGTCAAATCGAGGACAATTTCATCTGGAGTCTTGCTCTGTAAGTCTTTTAGTGCTTTGAATCCAAGCCTTATCGGACGGCGTGTTTCCGTATCACCATAAGCACCACGCCCTCCTCTGCCCCTTCCCCTTGCACCCCCTCTACCGCCTCTCCAAGGACGTCCTCTTCCACCTCTAGCTCCCCTGCCACCATCACTTCTATAGCTCCGGTTCCCCGCAAAGTCTTCCATGGAGTGTCTCGATTTCCTCAGTCAGTTAAAGATATTTCAGAACCTTTTGAAGCCAGCACTTTTTTTACTTGACCATGTTTAGCTGAAAATGAGTAGAGCAGATAAGTATCTTGAACATTATTATGCTTCACGAATTACTTTGACCCTGTGATTTAACATTAGTAAAAGAAAAGGTTAATGTAAAACTTTTGGAACAAATGATTCAGATTTCAAATGTAAATTAGAAACATTAACCTTTAAGATTAGATTAAATCGCCTTTACTTCAGTGCATGAAATTACACTGACCAGCTGTAAATAAAGTTAGTTGATGACTTCATCACATCCTTATCAGCAGTACGTATCGGTAAACAAGAAAATAAGAGGCATCACTTAGCGACACATGGTTTCACTTGTCTTTTAAAATCATTTCACTTGATGCCATCTCCATGCTTTATACAAGTTGCCTGAAGTAATTTTAGGCTGTGTAATAAAACGGTGAGGTGTAAAGGCAAATGTGACTGATCCGGAGCAGAATTAAATACGCGATATAAAGTGGGGTAATGTGCGATAAATTACGTAAACAATACCATATTCACAGGAAATGCTTCAGAGGTTGTTCAAAGTTTATTTTAGGGAGGTAAAGTCCCTAGACTTTGTCCCGTGACAGTGACTGACGAAAATAGAAATGTAAATAAGAACACTTTGAGTGATACAACGTAAAGTTGATCGCTGTCTGTACAGCGTTCATGTCTCTAGAACGCTCAAAATGGCTGCATAACCGCTATCAAAGCTTACAAAGTCTTGAAAGACTTTTTTTTAGCTTACTTACCTTAAAGTGACGTTGAATTTGTGAAATGATTAATTTAAATTAGAATTATTGATCTTATTTTCTTAAATTTGACAATTTTTTGACGAGTTTTGCGATTTTCTTGGAATTACAACATCGCATGACATTAGTCACATTAGAAACAACATAACATTTGGTCAAGAAAGTGAAAAAGGGAGAACAAATTTACGGAGTATGTCACTAGAGGTATGGAGCCAGCAACCTGCAGCTACAGACCCGTCTCTGGCATACGCACGTTATCGTGACGACTGCCATTTTCACCCGAAAAGGAGACATTATGCAATCGAATCGTTATGAATTTCACTCGCTTGAAGTGAAGCGAACTAATGCAGTCAAGTGAAGACTCAAGCGAAACTATTCGCCTGTAGACAGACCTAACGCCAAATCTAGCATCCTTTCTTAAAGGATTTCTCCCTCTCCTGCTTTGCATTTCCGCAACTGAGGGGGTTTGCTTGGGGACAACGTCCAGAAGCACTACCGGAGAAAATAGAAAGCAAAATATACACACAATCGCTTTCATGTCGCTGAAGAATCATAATCTCGTTTACAAAACCATCGAAAAATCTCAAACCATGGATAAATCTCGAAAATTTCAACCGCATGGTATTGAATAATGCTTCATCAGCTTTCCTTTTGACTTCCGTGTAAGCAATCGTGCTTCTAACGACCCCGTTCGTTTCTTCATAGGCGACAAATAAATTAGAATTTGCCCTGTTTTCACTTCAACGGCCCTTTCCCCGAGACATCACACAACACCTTTCTTTTTGTTTTAAGTCTCGTATGCGCGCCGAATCGAATCAAAGACAGGTAAATGCTCACAATGTGATCCAAGTCAATCGAGTTCGATAAAAATTACCTTTCGTTCCTTGATGATACCAGTTTCAAGCAAGGACTAAGAGCTCCCAGCCAGATGTAAAGACCACAGTTGTTTCACACAGTATCAATGCGAAAACACGAACATCATAAACTTTCGAAATAAAACTGATCTAATCGAAACACACTGAGTTTTCCGAGAAAAACCAGTTTGATTGCATTCATATATGGACCGCTATCCAATGAAATGATAGTTGGTCATTCGGGGAAACCGAATATTTGCTTCCGGGAAAAGGGTTTTTTCCCTTTTGTCTTTCTTGCATAATTAACTAAAAGCTTCCGGTTTGTCCCAAGAAAAACAAAAATATGAATGAACCTTCTGAACCTTAGGCGCCCATCGTAACCAGCGTTTTGAATGCAATCGAGGTTTGTAAGAGGATAATTTGTGAGCGAGATACGGAAGAATACGGGAAAATCAAGATTTTAAAAGCATATTTCCACGTCGTGAGTAACTTCGGCGACTTTCACGACACCAAGTATTGTCTAAAAGGATATTGTAATTTACGTATTCTTAGAAAGCCTGGGTAATTTCGGGGAAATTTTTCGCAAACCTCTGTTCATTAAAAAACAAAGGCTGTTTTTACGTAAGTAATAAATAACATGTGGGACATAGTTTTGATAGAAAACCTTTGAGGATGAATTGGTGACTCTGTAATCATTTATTAACAAACCACTGAAAGCCGTGTATAGTTATAATTTTACTTTTCTTAGTGCTTCGGCGAAAATACGTTAATATAACAAGACAAAAACATAAAACTTCTTTCTCCCATTTTTAAACCGGCAGCGAAACCATTAGTGGCAAGAAAAGGTCGGCAAGTAGTTGAAAATGAATTTCTTATAACCAGCTAAAACCCATTTCCCCATCTTTATACGTACACATAGAAGGCAAAGTAAACATAAAAGTAACTAAGTCCCTTCGACCTCCTTTTCATGGCAATTCTTAAATAAGTTATTCATGATGATGTGTCTTCAGTATTAAATGAGCTAGTATAGCTTCAAGTTTAATATAAGCAAATGTTAAGGAATCAATCTGTGCTACAAATTGAATTTGGAATTTTCTTCTCACAGCATCTCAACCTCAGGATATAGCACTTGAATGTTGACACGAACACAGGAAGAATTCACCTCCAACCACTGAGTTTGCTTCCGATTCAAACATTTTTAAAATATCTCAACAAAATATCGATCTTCCAATTGAGGGAAACTCGTCTAGTGTTCAAGGTTGAAGAAGATCAAAAAAGGTGAAAACGGTGGTGTTGTTATGTAGCATTGTTGAGCGCAGTGTGTGAATCTCTATCAGTTGAATTGTCTGTGTTCAATGCGGCCAGGTTTGGTAAGCCATCCTTGGTAACATTCTGTTGTGATGCATCAGATAAATTTGCCTCCTGTGAGGTAAGCTGAGTGCTCCCCTGCATTGAAGAAACATTGCTTGCCTGTTTGGGTTGCCTTGCACCAAATATGGTACTACCCACTCGAACATTTGTACTTCCCATTAAAATCTGACAAATTAAAAGAGAAAGTTTATGCAATCAGCATAAGGAAACCACTTCAATTTAACCCTCTAACCCATAAGAGTGCCTAGCATCTAATTTCTCCTTACAGTATCACCCCTGAATCAAACAAAGATCACAAGAATAAAGGATATGATCAACAACTAAAGAAGCTCTAATTGAATGTTAAACAAAATCCCTTGTCTGCACCATGGGAAATGTATTGAAAACAGTATGGAGAATATGCATACTGATGTTAAGGTGTTAAGCATGTTAAGGGTTAACCAATGAATCATGACACAATAATATGCCTTCACTTACAGCTTCCTCAAAATCACTTGACATTCCCATACTCAATTCAACATTCTCAAGGCTAAGACTTAGTTTCTCACAAATATCCTTGCGACAGTCCACCAAAGTCTGAAAAGAAATCAATATACTGAAGTTAAAGAGACTTACCTTGAGCATGCAACATAACTTTATTTGGTTATCCTAATAATTATGCATTATAACTGCATTCAGTTATCCACTGTAATTTCAATCTACAGGACTATTTAGAACTCCACCTTAAGAGCTTGACCAGTAATACTACTGATCTAAGAACTTGTTTAGCACAGCCAGCTTAATCATTAAACAAGGATATTGAGGCCTCATTGTGTTTAGATTGAAGGTAGGGTTATAACCAGTTTTATTTCAACACTTCATGGAGAAAAGACTGTTTACCTTATTATCTGGTGTAATTTTCCTAACAATTATGTGTTGCATGTTGTTTTACAATGTTGTACCATTGATTAAAGTAGACTCCATTTCTACATCTTACAATGATTGCATCAACAGTGAAAAGTGTGTTTATTGCATCAAACAAAATTGTAATGTATGTTGTAATGCATTTCATTGAGGAAAAAAAATCAAACAAACAAACAAACAAAAATGCTCCAGTACATTTTAACCAGTAAATGTTTTGCACCCTTTCTCACTTATTGATCAATAAAAATAAAAGAAAGACAGTTTCACAATCTGCTTACAGTGAAATCAGGATTGGGACCTTGACTCCACTCATGATTCATTTCCCCAATGGTCATCAGTCCTGAAAACTTTAAATGCGCACAGTGGGTGATAATGTGTTCCACAAGTTCTGCATATTGATCACGTAGACATCCACTCTTACCTGAAGAGAAGTTACCATATTATTCAACTGTACTGCCATTTCATAACAGGGCAAATGTAAAATGCCATCCTTAAGTTTTCATTTTTTTAATTGTTGGCATGCTTTTTCAGCCAACAAGTTTTTGTTATATACTGCACCAGTGGAGATAAACATAATTATCATATCTCTCAGTAAGAATGTTCACAATGATTGGCCCATTTATTTCACTATACCGCCTTCTAAATTCAAAAGTTTGAACATTAAATATACATTAAATATCTAACTAACTTGGCTTCTTAAAATTGTTAGTGAGTAGTACTGAGTTTGCAAACTTGCAAGTAGAAACACAACAATTGATCTTCATCTTAGGCTGAGAAACAGTAGCACTTACTTTCTTCTTTGCTTGTGTTAACTTGTACCATAACATTAAGAGGACTGGGTTTGTTTAGCTTTCCCCAGGAAACATTAAGAGAGTTGGCAAGCTTCACACTGTCCACAGTCTCCACCATGAAAAGGTTTGGCACTCCTATATTAGAGAAAGCCAAAATGGTCCCAATAAACATAGTTTGAATTGACTTCATGCAAGTCTTTCAATCCCAGGATGAACAGATAAATAAAATTCTCCATACAGTATCAATACACATTATGCTGACTGGTGATGAAAACAAAGAACACATCTCAACTAGGGGACACAAACTGATTAAATACTAAAAGTTAACAACATAGAAAATACACATGCACAATAGATAATGAGGAGAATTACATGTTAATGAAATATTGATAACAATGATATTATGATATTCATGTTATAATGAGATTCATGTCATAATAAGATCTTGGAAGTGAAAAGGTTGATAGTAATATACAGTAAATGGACAACAACTAGAGCCAATATAGATAATCATGGCGATTGTTTCCCAAAAGTGAATATTCAGAACATTAATAAACTTTAAGATATGATCATGTAGTCTGAACATCAGGATGAGGGTAGTGCTAAGAAACACTGTCACTTGTTAGTGGTGACTGATACTTTGAAAACTTGTTGTAACCATCAGTGTCAAGTGAAGAGTTGTTGTCAGTTGAGTGTTATAAATCTGGTTTGTGTAAACTGATTGGTCAGTTTGACCTGGAAGTTATTGGCTATGAGTCTCAAGCAGAGCAAGTCAGTCGTGATTAGTCAGTTTCTATCCAACTACAAGATCAAATGATCCCCCAGCTTCAGACCATTTGCAGTAACACTAAAATAGTTGGCAAAATGTTTCAATCCTTACCAACAAGGTTATTGCACTTGTTACTCTGCAAATGACCAATAAAATGCCACCTTATGTCATTAAGTGGCTGAATCTGTCATACACATGAAGGGAAAATAAGAAAGTCATTTTGTGAGATGATTTATGGAAGGGTTTGTTTATCATTGTGTAAATCATTATAACTCTGTGTAAAATACATCAGTGGTTCCAAGTCAGACTTCACTGAAACATTTCAGATTCCCCTTAACACCATATGACCAGGACTAGCATAATTGTCCTGTGCCTAGAAAAGAATACCGAATGTTACAAATACCATAGCAGTGATACTACCAGAAGTATGTACCAAAGGTAAAAACAGATGGAGAAATTCGTTATAGATAGGAAAATTAACAATTTCTCCTCTTCAGGTGGTAACAGGTAAAATTTGCTGCCTCTAGTAACTCTTATTACTGCCTTAAATTGCTTCGAATTCTTGAAAAAAGATTACTTTACTAGTTTGAAATTCTGTTGACCTGTTGTGCTTAAAATAAGGGAGAACACTAAGTAAACCATAACAAGTATAAACTTGCATGATACCTTTACATCTTTTGACTTTTCTATCAGTTCTTTAACCTATGAAAATAACATCTTGAAAAATTAAACATTTTTGAGAAACTCATTGAGGTGCTATGTTTTGGCATAAAAGCTTGCAGGAAATAATAAAAGTGCAAAGAGTAAGAAGAAGCATGAAATATGGACATGTCTCTCTTGCCATTTTCTTGGGTACTAAGGTCACTTCCTTAATAAGTTCGGTTACAAAATAAATAAGGTAATTACCAAGCAATTCTAATTCTGAACATCCAAATATTGCAAAGGTGATACACTTGCACAACTAATTTGAATAGCTGAGTTTCAAAAGGTATGCGAAATTTTTATACCAAATAAAATGTTGAGTAAGCCTGATCAATGTTATATATTGGTAAAATTGCTCAGCTGACTCAAGAAATGCTATTGCTTTATTGGTTGATGAATATGTAACATTTGTCTGAGATCACTCTGAGCAAGGTGGCTATTAATAATACTGAAGCATTAGTTTTCAATTTGGCAAACAACCATCAAGACATTAATTCTCCCTAGGCTCAACGAAATTTGACGAGTGATTGTTATTAAATATAACGTAACCAGGCCTAACCCACTCCCACCCTCCCCCCAGCCATAAATTAAACCTCCTAAATCCACTCACGTAGTTTTCGCCGAAATGTCGTTGTCCATTGTCATAAGCTTCAATAACATAGTCTAATGACTTTAACTTGCTGACTGCAACCAGACGAGGAGCTGTTTTAGGAAGCTCCTGAGAAGAGAAAGTCATTTGAATTCAATTAAACATAAGCTTTCCCTCAAATGGCTAATTTTCTTACATTACACTGAACATTAAACACGACCCTTACACTCGACCGCTTTGCTGTTGCTTCTTTTACTCGAGAAATAACACTCCGAAGAGCACTTCCAACTCCTTCCATAGACAAAATTCCGAACCGCTTCATACATGCGCAGATTTTGTGATTTTGGCCGCCATTGAAGGTTAGTCAGAAGTCACGACGATCACTTGTAGTCAGCGGGCTGGTTGCTAAGGCATCGTAGCGACTTGGGAATTGATACTCACTCAAAACAATCTACTTAACAGATGCTCCATAGTCAACCTCCTAACCGCGGGAGGGATTCAGAGATGAAAAGATAGATTGCTTTCAAATTGAATGAAAAGAGGACATGGCAAAAGGTCGAACATTCGCTCCGTCGAAGGAGAAAGAAGGAAACTGGGTGAGTCGAGTAAAGTGAAAATCCTTTAGTAGATCGCCGTTCAAAACTGAATTGACATAAACCGCTGGGAGAGACTCCTTTGTTACTTATTTGTTTAATACAGCTCAAGAAAAAATAATACGAAGATCGTATAAATTTGTCGAATTTACAGATGTTATAACTCGAGAATATGTGTGTAAATCACAAACTACTATCTGCCGATTTGTTTTCACACGCAAGAGTCAAAGAAACATGCAAACTATGATGAAAACAAGGCCTTGTCAGGAAAGCCGCTGCTCTTTATATCTGTTATTCATAGGCTGGTTTCACCGAATGTAAAAGTTAATAGTTATGCATTCGAGTCAATCAACGAAAGAAGGCCCGCTAGGTAGACACACTTCACTTAGAAGTCATCTTCTGCCAAGAAGTTTTTTTGCAATTAAATGAAGGTCATTATATACACAAAAACTCACTTAGGCCTCAAATTATTTAAACAAACGAAAGTGACAAGGTTTTGTATTTATGGAAATTTGTGGCCTCTTAGTAGCCTCATGTTTAAAAATAAACATGATTCGTCGTCAAAATAGCAGCTGAATGAATTTGTCAATTATTGTCAAACTATGCAAAGCCATACTAGGTCTGGCTAACTAGATATTTTGCCAACCAGAGAATTGTAAAAAAGACGAAAAACTTTTCAATAGTTCTAGTCATAAACTGTCGAGACCTCCGAAAGCTGGCAACCTCGCGCCAGACACGGATAGTGCTCACTTACAGAGACATGACGGAAAAACATTAAACTGGGAGGGTGGGATCTGGAAAGCAATCGCTAGAGAGGTAAGCATGGGGACTTTATCCACAGAGGGAGATCGTTATTACTAATTTCAGACGAAAAGACATCTTTCTCCAATGTCCCTGGGCCTTGGGCTCAAATTTTAAGATAAAAATATCTTTATCAAGCATATGCCAGGCTTTCGGTTAGCTCAAAGGGGCAAAAAAGGACGCACTGAAAAGTGGAGGGGCAGGCGTTTCTATGACAAATACAAACGCTTTATCAATTGCCCGCTCCTTTTCTCGCGTCTATTGACAGAGAGCGTGTTTGGGATAAAAAGCTACTATAACCTGGAGATGAAAAACGAGTGATTCATACTAAATAGATCGCGACAGAGGCGCCAAATCTCGAGGAGATGTGAATGCGACAGATGTTAGATTTCGCTAGAACATCACAATTTGACGTCTCACCATGGACGACACAACGCAACCGACTCTTTTTTTCTCCAGTTTTCCCAATGGTGCTTTAATGTAAACTTACCTTGCACTGTTGTATTTTTTCTAATGTTTTGTCCCAGTTTTCTACGCGGGGCTGGCCTAGGACGCTCGATGTCACTAAACCACAAGAACGAAGGGTGGCATCCCCTCCCACGAGATTTAACAGCAAACACGAGGTAATATTAAGATTAACTATTTATATCTTTAAAACTTCTTCGACCTTCAAATCAATGATTAATTGTACTATTATCAAACATTTTGTGTATGAAATCCGATGAAAGTTCAAGATGGTGTAATGCAGGAGTGAACGCTGTTTGATGATTTTGTTTTTGTTTTGGTTCCGTTTCAATAGGTCCCGTTCAGAAGATTTGCTTTTTCAACACACGATAACAGACATACATTCCAAGACCAGGGAGAGTACTTTGGAAACGTAAGGCAGTCGCGATCACTTTTCGATCATATTCATAGGAAAGTCAGGTTTAAAAAGAGCTTTTACTTCGTAAAATCGTTCTCCATATTTATAGTAAGGTATACAATAAAGAAGTAACTTCTGCGCGTGCGTAAACGCATTTCTTCGCGCTCCCCAAATGTGCACGCATGCAATGACTCTTTCCCAGAGAGACACCGTGACTTAAGAAGGACAGATACGACACTTAAACAGCATACTTAGGTCAAACTTGGTACTCATGCGCTAAAAGATCGCTCATGGGTTCAAGCTGTCAAAAAGAGCGCTCTTGATCAACTTTATTGGCTCAACTCCATGATATTGTACCAAAACACCGAAACGGTTTAGTATTTCAATCGATGTGGTACCGCCATGAAAAAATAAATCCGTGCATTTTTTTTTGTTTTTTTGTTAATCCGTTTTTTTTTTGGTCGTTTGGTTCCTTAAACCTTCATTTTCTTTCAGAGACTTGGACGTCGAACATTTCCCGACAGATGTCAGCACTACTCTAACAATCTGATCACATGGGAGACAAATAATGACCCCCGCTCGTGCTATATGGCGTCTTACCAAGGTCTCCAGGGAGATGATAACAGCCGGTATAGACGGTTTCCGCGCGTTCATCTTGAAGGAAAACCTGGTTCTGCCCCATCAGAAACCACAACCACCAAGTGGTTTAAGCAACCAGACGTTCCGTACAAAACACCTCTGCACGTACTGGCGATAACTCAAGAACCGTTTCTGACCCCCAACAAATGGGCATATTCATACAGACCGATATGGTATTAAAAGTGATTGATGTTGCCTTTACGTGGATTTTAGTTATTTAGATCTGCGTGCCAGCCTACAATGCGATTTAAAAATGGACTCATCATTGTGTGATCATCAGATGCCTCATGTTTTCAAGAAAACTCTTGTTTCAAACGCAAAACAAGATTAAGTGGTGTGATTTGCTCGATTTCAAACTCAAGATGTGCTTGATATTCAAGTTTTAATTTGTAAATCTTATTTATTTTGTGTTCAAACTTATTTAATATTATTTTTTTTGGAAAACTGAGAAGTTCAGTTTACCTCGTGTCCTTGAATAAATCGAAGCAACTTACAATAAAACTGATGTCCTCTTCCAACTTCCCACACTTGGATAAACCAAGTGCGAAAAACCTGGGCTATCGCAAACCAGATGGTTGGATTCCAAGTAATATAATAAGAAAGTCCGTCGCTAGAGGTAGTCACTACGGAATGTCGATTTATAATGGCAATAGGAGCGAGTGGAGTCCAATTCAGTCTTTAGTCGTACGGGTAACTAGCAAAATCGGACGCCGCGAGGGGGATTCCGATTTGTCAATCACGAGTATGATTACAGGCAGAATCGGAAGACACGAAGTCCTGTTCTTCATAACCGTTACAACTTCCGAAAGAAAAAATACATTTAGGACAGATATCTCTGATAGAGACAACGTCTAAAGAAGAAAATTCCTCCATTTTGGAAATTCCCCAACGTTAATTTTTTCCCAGGATAAGTGAATGTTTCTATGGTTACCGTGATCAATTCTGTGATTGATAGATTTAGCTGAGTAGACTCAGTATGATTGGCTGCTTCTACTGTCCGATTATAGGTGTACGATTACAACCAACTGTCCGATTACAACTGCACAGAATGCTCAGTAAAAAAACATAGCGGCTGATGCACCAATCATTCGCGTGGAAATTTTGATGGTTATGATTCAAGCCTTGAGAAGCCTCCCTGTTATCAGGCCACTTACCCAAAACTGACCAATCCGATTACAGGAAACAAGCTCAACCGATTCCATGTTGTTTTTCGTCTTTGTTTGCTTTAGACCTAAGAGGTGACTGGCAAAGATGAATGAATGGAATCATTGCTTTTCGCTCGTAATGAGTACACTGTACCCTTCGATTAGAGAGAATCTCAACTCGATTTCTTCGGCCCGGCTCACATAGGAAGCCACGGTTAGCATGTTACGACAGAGAACTATACCCTTTGATGACAAATACTTCACAATTTACATCAAGCAAAATCCCACAAGAACACTTAGAATGGCTGAATGGGGGCAGAAAGAAAAACAAGCTATGGAAACATAATTTTCGCCCCAACGAAGGGCTAGCGTTCGAAAAGTCAGCTTTAGAAGCTATTCGCGGTGAACAATTTACATTATCAACCTAGCTGATAAAACCGAATTATCTATGGAACATTAAAGCAGTAAAAGGTATCATTCTGACAAAGATTTGACGACAAGAACACGCCCGAACACAATAACTCGATGATTTGACGAGAACGCCATCAGAGGTTTACTTAAAAAAAAAAAAAAAAAAAAAAAAAAGAGAGAGAGAAATAAAGATTGAGAGGGCATAATGGAGTCAGGAATTATGTGGGTGATGGTGGAAGTCTGAGGATTTCTAGAGGAAAGTTTAAAATAAATAGAGAAATGAGTAATTAAATTCAGAGTGATTTAAGGCACAAACGACTTCTGAAGCTTCGGCTGAATAAAAATATTACTTAAATCTTTGGCAGCTCGAGTGGAGTGAGCGTTTCTATCGGGCTTCGCTGTAGCGTTAAGTACAAGAAACCACCAAAGACTAGCTAAATATGTAGATCTTGTAACTGATCGTAGTGAATTACTACTAACAGTGACACAATCAAAGGTTTTATTGCACAGGTCAGTATTTTCAAATATGTAATGGCTCAAAGCAAAGCGGCGCTATAATCTTGTTGAGACCTCTTGGAGTGAATGTGCGGACTCCCAGTAATTATCACAAAGCTTCTTATTCTATCGTTCGCGAAACCTCAGCTCTAACTTTCAAACAATACTGACATTTCTTTTGCGCTTTTCTCATCCTTTCTGCGCTATAGTTTCTAGTTTTTGCTTCATCTTGCTTCTGCTGTCGGATCAATGTCAAATGTTCTTGATGCAAGAACATTCACTAACAAAGTACTGTCCACACAGCTCATTTCTTTAACAGTGCATGTACGAAACGCGCGAAGACGAAATACTCAGTGCCGCGCGATTGCACGACACCTTTACTCGGTCGCTCGACGTGAAATCCTGACAAAGAGAAACGTTGGTAATGATCTACATTTCCTTCGCCGAAAAATCTGGATCAGTGGCACTGTCATTTCGAATGACTACACAAAATCTGTGTTTCTACATTTTTTGGGTTCAAATATCACAGATCGTTTGATCTTAATCTCTACGACTCTTCCAAAGACGCCAAAAAAACATCCATAAACAAATAACCATAAATAAACAAAAATTAAACATAATAAAATAAATAAATATAAAATCAAAGTAACAAAGGTTGCAAGATGTGTAACGGTGTTGCAAAAGCTATGAAAGGCTTTAAAAAACAAAAATACTTCTGGGTTTTCTCAAATCTTCTCTGGAAGTTTCCTTTCGACTTATCACTCTCCCGCATCAGTTTCATTCCATTTTCAAAATACTTTAAAACACATTTCTCTGGAACACACTGTTCGACTCAGAGAGAATAGTTGCCTCACAATATGAAGATTGGAAAAAGCGAACAAGGTGAAACAACATCAAAATAAATTGGACTGGATCAAATTCTACACTATTCCAGAAGACTGACTTGAGATGTTATTATAAGAGGAGTTCTTTTCAACTGATCTTTGAATTCAGTCCAGCTTAAAGGAAAGAATTCTTCGTATCCCCAGCCAGATCCTTCTCTATCAAACACGTCCGCTTCGTTGATTACTCGTGTAGCCTTAGGAAAGTTGGATGTCAGAGAATAAGCAAGTTTGACGAATCCTTTGCTACTGTGGCGGAAGTCACGTGTGCTTATTGTCAGATATAGGCCTTGACACCCGGAAGTCCTCAGCTTCAGCTCAAGGAACCTGAAAAGGCAATTACATCTCAGCAAAGCTACAATAGAAACAAATTTAAATGTTATTTAGAGATAACTGAAAAAGCTCTTAAAACCGTTCTTTCCAGACTATTTCCATTCTCCTAACACTTTCTTTCTCTCCCGCTCTAGAACATCTACCGCCCACTTGTTGGTACTGTACTACCAATCAAAGCATCATTTTCCCCAAAAGCCGGTAGACAGCTTACATTTCGTATCCGCTGACCCAGAAATGCGGTGATTTGATGATCTTCTTTTTCTTCTCTACTTCAATATCTTCTCCAATGTCCACTGTCCAGTTAAACACCACTGGATCATCATGAGCTTTCCTGCCAACAGGCTCTCCCTCCTCACACTGTCTCTCCTGACAAAATATATTGGCAAAACATTTATGTTTTCAAGTCTGAACGCATTGCAGCCGCGTTCAGTAACATACAATGGGAGATTAAATGAACAGGTTAACCTAACGATTAAAATATTGGCATCTGAAGCAAGCGGTGTGGACAAATACCGTACTGACTAACAGTGACTAGCATCTAATTTCTTCTTACTATATCACCCCTGAATTACACCATAACAATCACCAACTTAAGAAGCTCTTGATTGTTAAACAAATTCTCCTTATCAGCACCTTAGGAAATTTATGGAGAACAGAATGGAGAATATGCATACTGATTTCAGGGTGTAAAGGGTTAAAGAAAGCTTTCCAAATGTTGGCTGATAAGTAGTGGTGAGTCACCTTGTCAAGATAACTGATGGTATAATAACAGCAGTACATTCATGAGTTTTCACTATGAATAGTATAGTTAACAAATAGTTTGCATCAATTGAAGCTGTCAATAATGTCCTTACAACAATTTGATGTCTTCTGTGAGCTATTGTTGTACAGACCCACCACAACATGGAATCTTTTTGTTTTATATGATAAAGAAAGCAACATTTATTAATGGTGATGTCCTCTATCCATCTGTACCCAAAAGATCAAAAGTAATTCATTACTTATAGGTAATAAATAATTCAGCTTATCATATCACATACCTTAGAAAATGCATGGTAAAAAACAGCCTCTTCAAACATCAGTTGAAACTTAGCAACTGTAGAAGCAATTGGGTGATCACTGGTAACAACATCATGTAGGTAATTAATGGTCATGGCTTTGAAGCGAACCAATTCCAACAGGGGTTCAAGCTGATCATCAAACACTTCATTCACCTCTGCCCATTTCATCAGTGCAAGGAACACAGTATTTTCTGAGGATACACACAACTCATGGCTGGAAAGAACTAAAGAATTCAATGAAAATTAGACATAACTAGTCTCACAGCAATCAGTTGATAAACTATGCTTCAGACAATGATGAAACATATCAGAAAACTCAGATGATCTATTCTGTCTGAAATCCATCTATATTTGCCATTCTCTTTTCTTCCGCTAACAATGAAAAAACAGATGTTATCATTTCCCATTCTAACCATTCTTTCAAGATGTTTATATTCCCACCAAAATCCTACCCTCAATCATTCCAATATTTCAAAAACTTTTTGGTGATCCTCTGTATTAGACACTGTTATACACTTTTGGCACAGCCAGAGAGCAGTCCCTCATTGTTAGCCCTGAGAGACACACCTTTTTCCACCCCTTCCCCCCCATAGATGTAAAACAAGTCAGAGAGAGGTTGGCTGGGGGTCTCCCCAGCTTGGGTTGCTTTTAAAGGCCTCATGCTTTCCTGTGGGCAAAGAATAAATGCTTGTGCCAAAGAGCTAATAATGAAAGCCTGCTCACAGGCTACTTTTGGCAATGCATTTAATCACTAACTACATTGCTAACAATTGTTTTTTCTCTATCTTGTGTTACGTTTGCCTTTGAAAAATTGTTGCTTTCTTTGGTATTCTTTCTGGCACTATTGCAACTCATTAGTGACAGAGTTGTCATGAATAAACCCCTGTACAAACAGCAAACATGCTATTGACATACCTTTCTGTAGACCATTGGAACTCAGAGACAGAAAGTGTTCATTCGACCATTGAGAGTCTAATGGACTGAATTCCTCAACCAGGAATTCTTCACATCGCCTGATAAATTCTGCCATCTCAGGGAGTCTGAAAGTAACAATTGAGAAGTTGTGTTGAATTTAACCCTTTACGCCCTAACATCAGTGAGCATATTCTCCATACTTTCCTTTATACATTTTCTAAGGTATTGACAAGAAGAATTTGTTTAACAATCACCATTTCCTTCAGTTGGTGATTATTTCTTTTATTCTTTTGAAATTAATACTTGATTCAGGAGTGATAGGGTAAGGAGAAATTAGATGCTAGTCACTCTCAGGGGCCAAAAGGTTACTAAGTGTTTACGTCACTAATTTGGATCATAAAGTCATTAACATGTGCTTTGTTTAAAAAGATAGAGTACAAATCAAATAATTCTGATGAAGGGTCGGGAAAAGGAAGTGGGCTAATTATTTTTCACCCTAAAACTAAAACTTTCATCCCACCCAGATTTCTCTCCTAAATCAATTTATCACATCCAATTTGCAATTGCTGGTAATCCTTATAACCTGATTGGCTCTCAGCAGAGCATTTAAATGCCCAATTACACTAGTTTTTCACTATAATCACATCCTTTTCCCAGCCAATAATAAGCCAATGCTAAAACTAAAGAAGAACCATTCAATTTTCAAAGCTTGTTTGAAGTAACTAACTAAATTGCTACAAAATGAAAGACAAAGAAGCCATTGTAAAGCTAATTGTGCAACTGTTGTTCCTAAAATTTTCTTTTTCTTTAGCTTTGAATTACCTTTCATGCTCTTGCATATTCAAGGATTTGTCACAGATCTCAACTGTCAATTCCGCTGAACCAAGAAGTCTAAAGAATAAGAACACAATAAAGAATTCTATTAAATATTTCAAGTAATTACTCTTTCATGGTATCAAAGAGAAGACTTACACTTGGAAGAAAAACCATACCAAACTATACAACTTTACTTGGAAGAAAAACCATACTAATCACAACCCCCTTTTGAAACTAAGGAAATTAAGAAGTTGCTGTGAACTGAAATTACAAACAAGTAAAACAGCCTGAAGCTCATCTGTTTTGTCTCAATAGTTACAACATGAACTTCATTGATGTGAAAATATTACACATTCTCATCAGCAGTTTGCTTGGTCAACCCTTTACACCCTAACATCAGTGTGTATATTCTCCATACTGTTCTCTATACAATTCCTGAGGTATTGATTGTTGATCATTTTCTTTATTCTTGGACCTTTATGGTTAATTCAGGGGTGATATTGTGAGGAGAAATTAGAAGCTAGTCAATGTTGGATGTCAAAGGAATAAATAAGGAGTTTCTTTTTTAAGGAGAAATTGGCTGTCAATCAACAACAGAGAAATTGAAATCTTACTTCTGGCAAGCCTTGAGTGTGCTCTCTGCATCATAAACATGAGCAAGTCTCATAAGAACAAGAAGATTTTCCACACTTTCTGGCATTACAACTTCAGGCTTATACAGTGATTCTATCAACAGAAGGAACATCGATGACAAGGATTCGCTGATGTTCATCTCAACCTGTTTAGATGAAAGTTTAAAATTAATTCAACCCACGCAAATATTTTATAAATTGAAAATTTATTAAATTACTTGTTTTCGATGAATTCAATTCAGGTTTCTTAAAAACGTACATACGAAAAAACGTATGTTCAAATTTTACTAATTATACAAAAAATGTCAAGCCATTGGGCACTCTTGAGGCCAGTTGAAATAACAGGAAATTAGCCATTAAATGTATATGTCAGGTCAGAGGAATCATACCTTTTTCACTTTTGTCTCCTTCATCCCTGAGCTAAAAAATAGGCTTCTAAAGTAAGAACTATTCAAAGCCAGCCAGAAGCTGTGAACATACAGCTGCTGTTCCCGGATGACAGTGTCAGTAAATGTCAAATATTCTACGCTGGCCTCTGCAGTTCCGGTTTTGGACGATTGTAAAGGGGCAGATGCTGAAGGGCTTTCGTCGCCAGTATTTAAAGCGGTTAAACCTATGGCACCGGCTTTGTGAGTATAGCTAATGTCTGCTATGAGCAACTTGCTAATGGTGACATCTACATCTGATGATGTCGGAGAGACGACGGCGTCTCCATTCGAATTTGCAGCATTTTGCCAATTTCCAGAATCTTGATTCACTGGGTTATGTCCTTTCTCGCCCCTGATTGAGGATTCTTCTATTTTCTTACTCTTAACCGTTTTTTTGGTCTCAGAAAATGTAACGTCGCTTATTCCGGAATCACAGCTCAAGCTGCTAACAGTTCTTAATTCTGAAGCGGAGTTTACAGGGTCGTCACCAGGACCTGTAGATTCGGTGTCACATTTTGGCTCAGACGTGCTAACAATCGATTCTTTGTCTGTAGATACATGCAGCCTTTCTTTTTGATAAAAATTTGTCCCTGAAATCGCATCGTTTCCCTCTTGAGAATTCGTTTTCGTGATACTTCGAACCCGGCGTGCTGCTTCGAGCTTTTCCCAACCATCTTTTCGAATCTTCACGACTAAAATGCGATCAGACATTTCTGGATTGTTGAAATGATCTCCAATTTTTTCGAAGAGCTTTTCCATGACTGAAACGTTTGCTTCGTCTGCCTTGAAAGAGAGAATAAACAATTCTTCAGACGCGAAAGCTCCATAGACGCTTTGAAAACTTGTGCAAGTAAACAAAGTAAATGAAAAGCCGCTGACCAACCAATCTTGTTGGCAAACGGCCAGCAGCATCTCACTGAGAGCATGAGCTGAAAATCCAGCAGAAAATTGTCGAGTCAAGTCAGAGAAAAAAGTGATACAGAGTTTGATAAATCAAGATGGTTTTGGAATCCACGGTTGTATGGTGAGATTCTTTACCAGTTTTCCATGTGATATGATATTGATGGAATGATATTTTAAAACTTGGTTGTAATTGCTTTTTTTGTACAGCGTTGATAACAGTGAGTGGATGAGAAATGGCGATTTTCTTCCCACGAGACTTCAAGCACAACAAGATGCTGTGAGCTTGGTTTGTCACTCGAAAACTAGACAAAACCCAGAAAATAATGTTGGTCTCATGACTTTAGCCAGGTGAGTATGTAACTCATACTGATCGCAAACAAATTTCATGCCCATTAAGTCATTTAAAGATACTCGAGTACAAACTTAAATTGCATTTCCACATGAAAACTTAGATTTCATCGAGTAAAGGATTAAGTTTCAAAAGAAACTGTGGTCCTGTGTCGGTGAGGGTATTATTAGATAATTGGGTTTTAACAATTGCACTGGTAGTGTGAGTTGGCGCCTATAAAAAGTCTCTGTAGATGATGTTTGGAGTGTTAGCTTCGTCAGAGTGAATAGAAGAATTGTGTGTGTAGTTTGTAAACAGACAGATGGAGCTGTGATATTGTGGGAACATGGTAACGTGAATAAATCTGGTCATCATGTTCCTAACATTAGCATACCTTTATCTTTCTGTATGCAGTCAAACATGTATAAGCATGGGTGAGCACTAAACACAGGTTCCATTGTATAAATAGAAAGAGAAAATTGGCAACCAATGTTTTAATCTGGCTGTAACCTTTAGATATTTTGGAGCCAAGTGACCACTGAAAAAAATTAATTTTATGCCCTGTATCTTAAAAAAAATATGTGAAAAACATTTCAGAGCCTCATAACTATGAGAAAACTTTCCAGAGGGGCATACCCTCGCACACTTTCCCCTCCCTCCTAATATCCCAATAGACTCCTGTTTGAGTGGTTCACATTTTAAGCCATCCTCTCAATGCCCTTGGCTAAAAACTCCTTAAATTACAGGGAATTCTGTCCATCCTAACTATGCATTCATGCTGAGATGAAGCTCTGATAGTTTTCTTGAAGCTCTGTTGAAGGGCCAACACTTAAAACGTCAGCTTTATAAACTCTTTACAGTGCCTGGTTTATGTTAACAATTCAGTAAATAAAACCAAATTGTCTTGTACTACCCCCCTTATGACACAGCACCACAGTTTCTTTAGAGACTTAACCTTTTGTTAGTTGTCATTTGTTAATTATTCCCATTTTGTTCAAAGTTTAATCAAATAGCTCTCTCTTGTTACTCACAGCTTAGAGGTGCTTGTTACATTAACAACAGATGTTGGAAAAATCCTGGCCTCCCTGCACAAAGTTCAGTCAAAAGGAGATATCAAATTCCTCACAGCTGTCAAAATAGCTCATGTGAGTATTACCAAGTTACTATTCCAAGTCATAATTTTGTTTTGATGAATCAGAAAGTTACGATGTGTTGTGGTTATTAATTTATGAGATGGGAAAATTGCTCAAAAGTCTTGACAATTATATGGTTCAGGCTACACTTTTCATATGCTACTTTTCCAACTTCTTCCCAACTAGTTGGTTCTAAAACATAGACAAGGTAAAAATCACAAAATGAGGATTGTTGTGTTTGTTGGAAGTCCTGTGGAAACTGATGAGAAAGAGGTAAGTGCTGTGTGTTGTGTTCTTTTCAATAAATGAGCAAGCAGTGTGCTAGGGAAACTACTCAACTAAATTTCAAGGCTGAGATAGTAACCTCCAAGAAAAATAAATACACTTTGCTTTTCCCTCAGCAGGATTCACCAATTGGAAAAGAATGTACATCCTTTCCAGCCATTTTGTAACTATTGGGCTGGAGGGTTTTTCTGTTGTATTGGTTTTCATAATGTTAGTTGTAAGTTATACCAGGGCTTACTGTGTAGTGTATGGCACCATCTAAATGAATTCACAAATGAAAGACCCTTTTAATGTGGTCTGATAATTCTGATTTTTATCTCTAATATACATGTAGATGATCCTAAATTGCATTTTTTCATTTAATTTTTTTTTCATCAAGCTTGTGAAGCTTGCCAAGAAACTGAAAAAAGAAAAAGTGAATGTGGACATTGTTAACTTTGGCGAAGAGGTATTGTTATTGTTAGTATAGTTGTTGTTATTATTATCCATCACGTTCAAGGATCATGTGTCACCAATCTATTTCACCCTTCCCTTGTCTCTGCTCTATCTGGGATGAAGGATTATTTTTGTAACTGATTGGAAAGGAGCAAGGTCGGAAAGGAATATTAAAATACTCACTTCCTGATATGCAAATACAGGGCTTCCTCACTCAGGTGCACACTTTGATGTTATTGTGAAGTTTGTTCATCAGAGTGAGACAGGTTTTGGTTCATTATGTTTTTTAACTGTGCAATATGAAATAAAACTACCACAACAACTGCTGTAGTAATGTTTTGTAAAAGAATATGAAAATTTCAGGTACTGGTAAGTCAATTTACTTGAGCCTTCATACTCATCTTGTTAGTAGGAAGCCATGTCCATGAACAAACTACCCTCCAATCCCAATTATTTCTTGTCTTTGTTTCAGTATGCAAATATGAATTGTCCTATTCATCAGTTTTTCTGTTAGAGTTGTTTAGAGGACATTTTTTTTTTGTCTTCAGACTGCAAATTCTGACAAGCTGACATCATTTATAAACACACTGAATGGTAAGGATGGGAACCTGTGTCACTTGGTCACAGTGCCACCGGGCCCATTGCTCTCAGACGCGCTTATTTCGTCCCCCCTTCTGCAAGGGGAAGATGGAGCCCCAGCTGGAATGGAGTATGCTTCAGAGTATGGCTTTGACCCTAACTCTGATCCTGAACTTGCATTGGTTAGTGATTAGGGTTCTTCTAAGCATTTTCAGCCCTACCACTGGGGTGAAGAGGGCTAACAACAGTTTTAAGATTAGCTGGTTTGTAGTTGGTAAATGGAGTTTTTTTGTTTGCTATCAAAAGATGGTGCTATGCATTGATGGTTTAAGTGATGAACTGAGTGATTGTTAGAAAGATTGACGGATTGATCAATTGATTTGTTGTAAGCAATACATAATTTTCAACAATATACCAGATTGTTATGGAATAACATCAAGTTTATTTGGGTACTTTGGTTTCGGATTTAAACTCCTGTCATGAAGTTGTCTACTGACGTGAAATTTCATCATGGTGAGATACAACTGTAAACTTTTGTTCATTGCCACTAACTAGATGTTCGTCTTAGATATTTGTTTCAAAGAAATCAACTTGATGGTCAACAAGGGTTTGCAATGTAGGAAAAGAATAGATAGGTAAAATAATTGATCGCTAATGTTAGGTATCTATTGTTCTGAGTCAAAGAGGATATTAACGAACCGTTTTTCTTTACCTGGTCTCCTCAGGAACCTCAAAAACTGAACGCAAATTTTCCTTGACTAAACCCTCTAAATGTACCAGGAAGTTAGAGAAACTCTATGTTAACCAGGCGAAAATATTTTTTCTAGGCTCTTCGTGTATCCATGGAAGAACAGCGACAGCGACAGGAGGAAGAGGCGCGCAGGGCCACGGCAGCTAGTGGAGAGGAGGTTCCCACCGCTGAAGCACCCATCGCTGACAGCGAGGAGGCAATGCTTCAGCAGGCTTTGTCCATGTCTACTCCGCAAACCCCAGTATTTGACTTCAGTGCCATGACCGAGGAACAGCAGATTGAGTACGCCATGAGGCTGTCGCTGCAAAACATGGAGGCAGAGGCAGAAGCAGGTGATGACAAAGATACGGCAGAACAGCCGGCTGAGAAGGAAGAACGAGCTGGAGCCAGTGCAATGGAGACAGATGGACAGGTTGTTATATTTTTCTTTTTCCATAGAATGTGAAGTATCTGCCCAACATTGAATGAAAACCTTATTTTAATATTACCTTTTGCCGGTAGTCTTGTTAGGAATGGCGTTTGATCTCCTCAATTTATTGCGGTAAACGCGACTAGCAACCAGAGAGGTACTGTCAAGCTCGAAACCGGAAACGAAATTTACCAATACGACTAAAATTTTGACATTCTTGAAATATGCAATATCCCTGAATTATGCTAACCACTCAACGGTAATCGACGGAGAAATGCAGTTACAGAATTTCCAAGTTCGTTTTCCAGTGGTAATTTTAGTTGTTATCTTAGGAATGGAGTGGCTACGAGTTTCACGGAGAACGAAACAACAACACTTGTAATTTGAAGGTGGAGAGGGGGGGAATGAAACCAACCATTGAAAACTTGATAAGCAAACCAGGAGATTTGAAATTGCGAGAGGAAAACGCTGGGAATGCACCATTTTCAAAGTTATCCGATTGAGCCGGGAATGTAGGTACTTTGCTCTCCTAAATCAAAATGGACTGTATTGGATTATGTGAATGGTTTGTGTCAACCTTTGTTTTATGACAGGGAGATGACACCCAAGACATTACTGGCGTCATGTCTGACCCGGACTTCATCAAGAACGTCCTCAGTACGTTACCTGGCGTGGATCCTAGCAGCGAAGCTATACAGAAGGTGATAGGGACCCTGGCTCAACAGGACACTGACGAGACTAAGGACCAGGAAGAGCCTATGGATGAAGACTCCAGCAAAGAAAAGGAGAATAAAAAAGACAAAAATTAACGAAATCTTAATTGTAAATACTTCAATATCCAAAGCAAAGATTTCACAAGTGATAAATCAATTGACATTTTGTCGCTAGGCAAACTAAGGGTTTATACCTTTCGCAGTAAATAAAAAAATTGAAACGATTTTCTTTGCAATGTACTCTTGAGATTTCCCAACCAAAGCTCTCTATTACTGACTCCACATTAACTTGGGTAAAGGAGAAAAAAAGGTAAATTTATTAAGGGGGCCTTTCTCTCTCTCCCTTTCTCCCCCCGCCCCCCCCCCCTCCATCTGTCTCTCACGATTTTTGTTATGTTTTTTCATGCTCATGAAATTCGCTCCTATCCGGTCACGTTGGCTCAATACCAAGCAGCCGTGTGGAGAACGAGTTTACACTTAGGAATACGAGTTTACACTTAGGAATACGAGTTTACACTTAGGAATAGGAGTGAGGGTCGGGGGGCCGGCTTGACTCCTCCCTCCTTTCCTCCCCCCTCCCTCCCTCCCCCCTCCCTCCTTAAGTCTTTTACAGCTGAGGTAATAAAAAATATAATTGGCATGCTATCGTATTTCATTTCGTGAGATGGTTGATTATAGAGTAAGATTTCAGGGGGAGGTGGAGGTTTCGTTCGATTCTCGTATTTCGTGTACTTGACAAATTGTCGTTTCGCCTTATTTTAGACATTTATGCCTTGTTTCAGATGGTTTTAGACAGTTTGCGAGTGGCTGTAGATGTTTTTGAGGTAGTTGTAGGTGGTTGTTGAAATTTTTGAGGTGGTTGTAGATGGTTGTAGGTGGTTGTAGGTGGTTGTAAGTGGTTATAGGTGGTTTTAGGTGGTTTTAGGTCGTTCCATGTTTTAGTACTTACAAAAAACTCAATCTGTGTAGATTTATCTGGTGTTATAATGGGCTGGAGTAAATGTAAAGTTTGGTCTTTCCTCCTAATCGTCTTTGAATGTTTAACGCAAAGGCCTTGTTTCCCCGATTATGCATCCAGGAGTCTGCATGATATGGACAATGATCAAACTGTTCAAACATCTGTGTGCGTGTGGTTGAGATAGAAAAGTCTCAAAGTTAACAATGATAAAACCACGTTGCTTGCCTGTTGAGAAGCACGATAAAGATAAAGCCGGATTAAATCAAGATGGGAGAAGTAAGATCGTAACAATCTAATCTTGTGTAAAGATGCCGGCCCGTATTAATTTGTGCACGCAGTGAACAAAATTCGGGCTGTAGTATAATAAGCATTCACATTACTTAAATTGAGTTAAATGTGGACAGGAAAGTCGAAGCGCCAGTCAAACCAACTGAAGAGATGAAAGTACGAGTCGCGTTAGTCGCTGCACATAACAATCATGTTTCGCAATTCTACAAGTCTCCGGCGGATGTTCAGAGTTAAAAAATCTGGCGAGTGCTTCCAAAGTAGCGGAGTGGGCATCATACTACTATGTTACTACCACGGGATCAGAATCCCTTAGAATTACTTCAATGTTTGTCTATGTTTAGTATTGTTCGTGCACGTGCTGACCAAGTGCACGGTTAGCTGGTGGCTCTCAGGGTAAAAACTGTTGGAAGCTGTTTGAGGATAGATGGTGCATGTGGGTTCATGACAGTCTTATGTGTATCAGGCTCTAGGAACCACCTGAAGGAATGGGTGCGGCCAAGGATCAGAAAAGTCCTGGGGCCAATCACAAATAATAATTATGCATCCGGCCAACATCATTGTAAAAACTTTAAATAAATCACCAGCCAGGAAAAAGAGGACTTTCGTCTTTGCTTTCGAAAGATAGCATTGGTAAAGGGTGACACAGAGTTGAGAAGGGTACGGAAGGAAAGAAGCTGGAACTCATAGGAGAGAAAAACGAAATATGACAAACATTCTTTAATCATCAATCTGTGGTGTTTTGCAAAAAGGTCAGCAGCAAGAGACTCTCTCTTGGCGAGATTCAAAGGTTCAGATTAGATGCGATAAGCCGAAGAGCAGAGTATGGAAAGCAGGACATCCTCGCTACACTCCCTTCTCTCCCCCCCCCCCCCCCCAAACCTACTCTCTGATTTTATATTGTACACTCTATTCAGATAATCTCTAGGCCTGGATAATCTCCCACAGTAGGCCACCATGAGAATGTCTATTTTCCGCACTGACGACATTTTTTACATGATGAAGTTCTTTCTGTTTGCTGGCAAAGAGACATATCGTCGGCGTCATGCTGTGAGCTGAACTAGCAACTATGCCAACAACAGTAAACGATGAAGCGATTATCAGCGGTTCTGGTAAATAGCTGTTTACTTCGAAGATTTCAGCGTTAAAGTAAGGTCAAACAAAGGGATGATTGGGAAGCAATTAGCTCTCAATTAGTTTCTTTTGGAGACCGGCTAAGGGGGTCAAAGGGATAGAATAGCTTAACTTTCTTATAAGACTAAATTGATACTTAAACTAAATTGACACTCTCAACCTCTTTTCTATTTCAATCCAACAATCGTGAAATAATTCTAAAGAAGATAATTATCGCGAGATAACTCGACTGTAACTTCTTGACTGCAACTTCTAGATGGTTCAACCTCAGCTTATACTTACGGAAAACTGTAAATACTTCTAATCGTCCCTTCCTTTCTCTCGTGCAATGTTTAATACTCATGTAAAACCGCCTTCCTTAATGTTAGCTTCTGTATAGTTTTAAATCGGCCCAAGGGACTCGTCCCTTGATGAAAAAAATCTTGCGAGCGAAATTGGATTACCCACAGTCACGGAATATTTATCTCCGCTTGATCGCCCTCTTTGTCTTGATTTTTTTCTTTTAACTTCCTTCAATTACAGACGATTATGTAAGAGCTTCAATTAAAGGAGACAATGACTTTAAAAGAAATTTTTACTCAGAGTAAAAGAACGCTCTGTTTTCCTAGCTTTTCATTTACATCTTGTCGCTGACTCTAAAAACATTTTGGATCCATCTGTTATCAGCGTCTCAAGGATGATGACCGCATGTTTAGAAGATTGTTTGAAAAATGCTAGGAAAATGGCAAACAAGCATTTCTTTATTTCTTTAAGGGCTGCCTTTAAATACCTCTATACTGTCACAGAAAATACCGAAAGAAGCCTCATAAACAACCATTTCTGTTGATAACCAAGTGATTTCACACTGAACATCCTGTTCCCTAAACGTGACGGACGCGCTTCGCGCACATGGTAAAAGGTCATCAACTGCCTCTTGACCCATTTATTGTTCGCGATCTTTCGCGAAACTATAACGAGTATTCCAGTTTCTTGAGGCGTATAATTCTGTAGCAATAGATAGCAAGCCTCCTTTCTATGCTGATAAATTCGAAAGTATTTCAGTTAATAAATAAACATTGACCGCAAATGGCAGTGTTTCGAGAAAAAAATTGTTATTATGCTTTGTTTACTCTAAACGACAGGGGCCTAAGGCATCTGTTTTGTTCCGTAGCACTGGTATACGATCATGTTCCCCAATGAAAATTTAAACTCGGACTTTTTGAAAGGGTTGACATGAAAATCAAATTAGGGTGTGGAATTTGACAAACTCGGCTATTAGGCAACGTAAGAGCATATTGAGTGCCACCCGATTTCAAAGTAGAAGGCGTGTCTGATAAGGTGACAAGTATCGCTTACCTTGATATTCTCAATCGCCGCACCACAACGCATTGTCAACGAAAAATTTCCTGGCTACTTAACTTCAATTGTGGTAAATAATGCATGCGCGCTAAAAAAAAGAACAAGTGTCCAATCAGATCGATATCTACTGTGCTACCTTCTAAAAATGTACGATCAAAAAACATCCGACACGAAGGCCAAATTGCCTAAGACCACATTATTACTTCACTTTTTTTCGCGTGTGAAATGGACTTACACATTGAACGACGGCCGTGACATTGATGACTGAAAAAAAAGAAAAGCGGAAAGGATACTTAGGAACGATGTCATGAAATGGTGAAAAAAAATAAAAATATCAAATCTGTCACAGGATCGATTTTCAAACATTTGAACCTTGCTAGCAACGCATCTGGTTGCAATTCCACAGATACAGAGCAAGGCCATGTTCCAAAATAAAATGATTCTCTTCCGTCGAGTTCTTTTTTAATCTTCTTCAGAACGGTCCTTAGAAACTGCGAGGGTAATCTCGTTATGCTCTTAAAGCGCGATTTCTTCAGCAAACATCACCTGAATGAAAATTTTTTACAAGTCTTCGTGCGTGTTTTCCTTACGCGCGATCAATAATCACTACCACGTGATCTCCTCCTAACCAATGAGATAAAATTTTACATTACATTTTTTCGAGCGTAACGCATGAGCATTGTCTATTCCTGAGTTTTCTGCGCGTGGTTTGGGCGTTTCACGAAGGTGTGATCGCCATTTAGAAAACATTTCTTTCTCGGTTTGGCCTCACAACCTAAGCCGAAGTGGCCAACATGTCGACAGGGAAGGCTAACAAACCGCTAATGGATGGTAAAGCGAGGAGATTTAGCGCCCCTTCGAGAGGGAGAGCAGTGCGAAGGCCTGAAGATGTCGTTCGCGACGTTCGTGGTCTCAAGCTTCGACAGCGTGTTTCTCTTGTTCTGAATGACAAGGTTCTTCGCGATGAACTGGAAGATCTTGTTCAAAACTACGTTCAGAATGGTCCCAAAAGTGGTGGAGAAGGCGTCCGCACATATCAAGATTTTTTGATTCCCTCCAGCACGTACTATGGAGGAGGCATGTCTGCTGTAGTCACTCCAATAGCAGACATAAGAGGTTCCGATACTTTGAATTATTCCAAACAGGAGAGGTTATTACGTTGCAAACTGGCCGCTACATACCGCTTAGTCGATCTTTTTGGATGGAACAGTGGTTTGTATAGCTTCATAACGGTGAGTACTCGTAAAATTCATGTCTTCTAGTGAACTGTACGGCAGTATTTGTTTTGTGTTAGTTGACTCGCGCGCGAGTTTGTTTTCAATGGCCTTCATGGCCACGGACGCATACGTGACTACCTTGGTTTAAGTTGTTACTCCATATTCTTAGGCCCCCAGAATTTTAGAGCGGTGTACGAATTCGAAAACTCATTTGTTCTGGTGGTTGTATTGGCTGGTGAATGCAGTGGCGCACTTCTGGTAGATAGTTTGGCTGTATGGAGTAGTGAATCACTGATACAAATACTTGTTTGTTACAATTGTTGATGTGGATTTCTATTTTGACAGATTCGCCCCTCGGCGGACCAAGAGAGTTTCCTGATCCATCCATTTGGACTCATGTACAGTGAAGTGACTGCGTCCAGTCTGGTTAAAGTCAATCCGGATGGAAGTGTGGTTGATCAAGGCAGCACCAATCTCGGTGTGAATAAAGCTGGTATGTTGTTGCATTCTGCCCTCCATGGTGCCAGAAAAGATGCCAGGGCGATTATACATCTTCACCAAGCGGACGTTGTAGCCGTAAGTGTTCTTGCTTATACAGGAATAAAAACTAGTTTTATTTCTTGTAACTACTGTACATTTGGGTAAATTTGCACTGCAAGGTTCTGACGAACTGGCCTCAATTTTGATACGTCATTTCGGTATGCGCTGCATATTTTCTCCGTCGATACTGCACTTGGTCGTGAAATTAGTGTTGTCCATTTTGTCAGTTTACATTGCTGATAGATTTAACTTAACCGTAATGAAGTAAAAACGGTTGAACTGTCTTTTTCGCGTGACTTTTGTCATATCAACTGCAGGGGTCTACCATTTCTGCAGGTTTGAGACAGTTGACAACCGTTCGAGGTTTCGAATCCTGCGCGCTCATCGCCAAATGTCAAATTTTACCATTACTGTACTTCCCGTGCCAAAAAAATAAACTATAGTAATCGCTCACTGGAGTTTTCCCTTGCCCAGAAGATTAAAAATCTGTATTTAACTTTTTGATGAAGCCGACGTTGGGGAAAAAATTAAAGATATTGGAAGCTAGTTGGGCGGAAGACTCCGTTGAGAAAATAGTACATTTTCCTGTCATCAGATTACTATCGAATTTTGGGTTGAATTTCGTCTAGTCGATATTGAAGCGAGAATTATTTTTCCCTGAAACAGTGATATCTATGTTCGGTGACACGAAAAAGGTGGAATCAAATGTAAAGTTAAGCTTACTAAAAATGAAATTTTAATGATAACAGAATGCAGTTGAATCGAGGCTTTGTTGAAGACTTACTGCGGTTGGATTATATTGATAAGGAAATGTAACACTGGCGTAGCTCGTCATCATTCCAGATTCTTTAAAATATATATTTAACGACAGTTGTAGTATTGACTAGAGCACAAGTGCCCGTTTAAAACTGAGTCGTTGGGTCAAGTTTCTCTGGTTCCAGCCCAGTTCCTCGTGTTTGCCGTTTAGCACCTGCTCGAGCCAGACCAGGGTTGTTCGATTTGAATAAATCTCCTATTCATGTTTTGGAAAAGACTATAAATTAAACATCTTCGTTGATCGTGCCGAGAGTAATTTTCGGATATCCAAGTTCTATTAGGTTTTCTTAACTCGATTGCCTCTAGAAATCTCCTTTCATAATTTGTGTTAAATTGTTGTTGTGAAATACATTTGGCTTTACGTTGATAATCGTGACTTTCCCACTTGACGGTCAGATCATGAATTTTCTAGAACTTTCTCAACACGTTCTATCCTTCTTTAATTTGACACTTGTCTTTGAGCATTTGTTCATATATATAAATGAGTCGAGAGCAATATTTTGCTGGACTGTTTTGCCTGATTTATTTGGTGTACATTGGATGCATTCCTCATAAACTATTAAGAAAATATTGAAATCACTATTTGATGGTTTTTCTAATGCACATCTACTTTGTTTTCTTGGTTTTGGGTGTATTCTTGACTTATTAAAACCAGCTCTGGCATTAACTTTGGAGAAAGTTAACCAAAATGTCATCAGAAATTGCTTCACCCTGTTTATCCTATAATAATGAGTATTGTGCCATTATTTAAGCACAACCAGTAGATGTTCTCCTCTTGTTCAAAAAATTTACTCTTGGAGATTTTATGATCCTGTTTTATTCTTTCCGAAAAAAAAACTGTTGCTCCACTTTGTCATGCATGATAAGATGCTTTGCTCTTGTAATGCTGTGTTTTGATCCATTCTACTGTATTTGCTATATTTTCCAAGCCACTAGAGACTGAATATTTTGTTATTTCAATCCATAATAGTAATAGTAATCCATTGAGACTAGTGTAATATTTGTCAATTTTTAATCTGAGCATTGCTTCATAAAAGTGATGTAGACACTGTTTATCGTAAGAGATATTAAAAGTACAGCTTCACTTATAATGTAGCTAGGAGAGGAATACATGTGCATTTCAGGGTGTTGCATATGATGCACTTTAAATAAAGATGTGTTAATGGTTGCATGTCGATGAGTGGCTGTTGTTTTACATTAGCCCACAAATATGTCTATCCAACTTGCTTCTTGGTGGACATAAATCAGTGAAAAAGATCATTTGACATACTCTCTTCTTTCCAGGTATCAGCAATGAAGTGTGGACTTCTGCCCATTTCCATAGAAGCTCTAATAGTGAGTCCTTGCTTTTATTTTGCATTCCATTCTAGTTTCAGCTTTGCATCTTTGTATGTTGATAAGTATTTTAGAATATGCTGAGGGAACAGGTTGAGGCTGAATCAAAGTGATGTGGGTTTCACACAATTCGGCTTTGAAGGGGAGGTGCTACTGTTTCTTGAATTTCTGACAAGAAAGTGTCACATGTCTGGTGTTGTGGGGTATTATTCACCCAGACTAAGTTTTAGACCCCTCCCATGTAAATTGGTGATTGAATGGAGAATATGTCTGAAGGAAAACATTCTCTTTGGCAAAATTTGTAAGGTCCAAGTGGTATGTGCTATGAACATTGACGCTAGTTCTTCACATTATTGCAGCAAAAACACTGTCTGAATTTATCATTATTTTCAGATAACTGTATGAATTAGGATACAATGTATATGCTACACTAACCATACCAACTCCCTTTCATCTTGGAAAGTTAGAACAATTGATTACATTTTCTTGTCTGAATCAACAACTGGCTGAATGACGCTTATTAATACAGGGTTTGTTTTCTTAACCCTTAAACTCCCAAGATCTCATTAGTGACTCTCCTTACAGTCTGCCATACAGTTCTTGTGATGTTAGTTTGGAGAATTTGGTATTGGATCAACTTATGATCCCCTAATTGATATTTCTTTATTCTCATCACTCATCTGCTTGATGTTGTATTTTTACTGTAAGGAGAAATTCTGTCTTGGTCACTCATTGGTCACTCATGGGAGTTAAAGGGTGCATACCATTTAACTTGCCCTGCATTTGGATTAATTTCATATCACATATTGATGCTTATAAAATACAAAGTGTCAGGGGCAATTTTCATGCACATAGCTTGTTTTTAAAAGAAAGCTACTTTGAATTCATGTAGGGGGGGGAAAAAACTAAACAACTCCTTTTACCAACAGCAGTTTAGAGAGAATTTACACTTTTTTAATTGTTTTGTTTACAGTTGGGTGAAGTAGCTTACCATGATTTTAGAGGGATTTTTACAAATGAAGAAGAAAAGGAGTCAATAGCAAAGGACATTGGTGAAGAAAGCAAGGTATACTACCACAGAATTTAATGGCATGTGCTTGCAATGTACTAAATCTGACATCAAATTCAAGCAAAAAGGAATGTCACCATCTTTCATTATGAAAGGGGTCACAACAAGATGAGTGACCTCCTATTAACTCAAAATTTCACTTTTTCCCTGACTCCAGGTAAATTCCCTGACTTGTCCCTGACATTGAAGAAATTTATTTCTCCCTGACTTTTTCCTGACCTGTGGCAACAGTGATTTAGTTTGTAACTCTTGTTGGCAGTTTAACAACCACAATTTACAAAGGAAGGATTCAGGATTCAGATTTTTTTTTTTTGTCTTACTCACAAACACGCTACGGTGAAAACCACTAAAACTGACATAAATACAACCCGCTTTCTCTTGTAAGGTAATGGTACTCAGAAACCATGGTATTGTCATTTGTGGAGAGACCATTGAAGAAGCATTTTACCTGGCACATAATGCTGTGAAGGCTTGCATCAACCAGGTGAGATATTCCTTTTGACTCCTGTTTATTAAAGTGATTTACAATGTGAACAGCAGTCTTAAATTTACTTTGGTAATGGCTTATGGAGGTCTAGTTCAAATGAAATCTTGACTGACATGAAGTATTGGAATGTGGTCATTACACCCATTGTGCATTATCATTTACCTGTGCTAGTTCCAGGCTGCCTATGAAACAGAACATGTACATATTCCAGGAATACATGAACACTTATTGTCATTCACACAGTATGAATACAAGCATAATACATCAGTAGCTCTACCAGTCATAATTTATATTATTGACTATTTATTTACAATCATTATGACATTTTTATATTTGCAGATAAAAGCTGTTGGTGTTGGAATTGATAACCTCATCAAGTGTGAAGATTTTGCCCAAGAGCAAGTGGTTGAGACAGCCCAAGAAGGAGGAGGTGGTGTTAACTCTGGTGACATAAAGTGGAAGCGAGGAGAAATGGAGTTTGAAGCAATGATGCGTCTACTGGACTCAATGGTAATGTGGCAATTCATAGGATATATATCTCTTTGTAGTGTCAGGGAGTATTTTTACAAGTTGTGCCATATTCTGACAAGGCTACAGGTCGTGTCTAAATTAAAACCAAAAGTAAGAATTATACAAAACAAAATGTCTAACAAGTAATTTATCATCCAGCTGCTCTATTTCATGTATATTTGGTATAAGTAAAAAAGCTGTTTGTGATAGGTCTTGCATAAAAATTGCTGTGGATAGGTTTTATAGAGTTCTTAAAATAACCAGCTGTTGTCCAAAAATCCATACAATATTACAAGATATTTATACTTGATTCACGCATTTTCAGACTCTACTTAGTGCTATAACTGTTGGGTATTAAAGTTGTTTAATGCAATCAATGCTTGGGATGGGGCAGTGTACCTCATATGAAATATGTTAAAAACAGCACACCCTTCAAATAGTATATTGCACAAAGGATTGCAAAATTAATTACCAGAAAATTTGGATGAAAATTTGTCCAAATATTTCCCAGAAAATCGTGTTCTCGAATAGAACATTCCCAGAGCAGTTAAGGTTTGAGTTTGACAAGTGAGTGATGAAAATCAGGATTGGATGGAAGTATAGCAGTAAAATTCAAAGCATTAATCAAGTTGCCAAGATACTAAGTAGCAGATAACAGTTTCCTGAAGTTCTACAAAATTCAATTGATTGACTGTAGTATTGGTGCTGTAGTGCTAGGAAAAATCACATGTTTTGTATCCAATCCATATTGTAGTTAAGCTCAACAAATTTTGCAATTTAGCATCAAGAAATGTTTTGGAAAGATTTAATATTTATCCAATACCAACAAACAGATTGATTGTGTAAGGGGTGGTTTGTTTTTTCATCTATAGGGTTACAAGACAGGCTATGTGTATAGAAATCCTGAAGTGTTCCATGGTGAGAAACCTGCAGAAAGAGAGGTGACCACTCCATCTACTGTGTCATCCACACGAGCAAAGATGTACTATACACCCGAGATTGAACAAGGACAAATTAAAAGATCCCATTCTACAGGGCGTGCAAACACTTACAGAAACCGTGTCAAATGGCTGAACACCCCAGTGAAGTCTACAGAGTACAAGAAGGACAAGGAGAAAGTTGAGTTGGAGAGTGACGAGCCCGTGACAATTAAGGATCTTTTACCAGAAAGAGTTGACAAGGACTTGGAGCAGGTAGAGAAATAAGTGTTCCTGTAGCATTTCAAGTTGTCTAGTGAAAGCCTAACAGTATGTATTTGAAATACTTCAAACTTTGATTGAACATTAAGATTGTCTGACATGCAAAAACTTTGAGAAATTTGTTGCATTTGATATTCCTGTCAATAACAGTTAAGAAACAAAAATCTTTAATGTTATTCTGTGATGGTTAGAAGTTAGTTAAATCGTTTTGCAACATCATTTGGTTAGAAATTAAGTTAAACCCTTACACTCCCAGAGTGATTAACATGCTAGTTCTCCTTCATAGCATCCATATATTTATCCAGCAAACAGGGTATGAGAATACCCAAACTCATCAGCTAGGAGTTGTTTTCCATATTCTTGTACCTAATTTACAAATAAATCTGTAGCTTCTAGAGGGGAGTATAAATCATTTTATCTTGGGAGTTGAAGGGCTGTATGTTGTGCCATCATTTGAGTTCTCTCTCTTGCAACAGGCCCCTGAGAACAATGAAGTGACAGTAAAAACATCAAAAGTTGTGATCACAGAGTCGGTGCCTCATGAGAAGGGAATCAACGGTGATGAGACAAAGGAAATCAGACAAGAGTACACACACAAGACAGTCGTAATCACAACAGAAGTGAATGGTGAAGCAGGTGATGATAAGAGTTCCGAGGTTGGAGATGAGGATGGTCCAGATGGTGACTTGTTGGTTCCAGGTGCTGATTCACCAGAGCCCGAGAGCCCAGCAAAAAAGAAGGGAACAAAGGTGAAGAAGAAGAAGAGCTTTAAAGATGCTTTGGTGAAAAAGTTCAGCAAGAAGGGTGAACGGCCAGCAAAGTATGAAAAGAGTGATGCAGAGAAAGTGGAATAGTGTGCAGTGATTCAAGCTTTACAACAGGCCAAGTTTTATTTGCAATTGAGGTAATGTTGGAATTCCATTAAAATAGGAAATTTCAAGAACAAATAAATCAGTTTGTTGTCAAATGTATAAAGTTAAACAAAATCTTCGAGTGGGGATTGTAACCCCTGAAGTGAGATCAGAAATTAAGAAGCCCAGCTTTATTGTTGTGATATAGGCCTACAAAGAGAGTAAGTCTAAATATCTTATGTGGAATGCAGGATGATGAAGAAATTAGTTTTATTTTCCTTTTAAGACAGTGATAAACATTTTTGAACATACAAACCATGGTATCCAATAGTTATAATAATTTTTACATTTAAACTGTGTGAACAAAGCTTCCCCTCAAATGTGTTTGGTCAGCTCAAATGAATTTTTTCTTTGTCCAATATTTTATTTGTGGGCATAGAATATTACCTTAGAGTTTTTGACATTGTTTAACTCAATTTTTTTTTTTAGACATAGGTTTATTTTATTCATGTATGGTTTTAATTATTTGATTTTACATTAGTAGACCAAACTTTGGTTCCTTTTTCTCAAGAATTCAAATCAAAATGTTCATGTTTGTCTTCATCAGATTGAATGTTAAAATGAAGTGATGTTGATAAAGGGAAGTCACAGTGTTATGCTAAGTTTTCTAACCTAGTACTGTTAGAGATGTGGAAAAATTACTCTTTGCAAGATTAACTAAAACTGACATAATTTCATTATGGAACTAAAGGGGATCCCTGCATACAACATACAAGGTTGCAGAATTTTTTACTTTTTTGTTTTCTTAAGGATGAAACAGTCTGTTACTGACATGAATTTTAGGATTTTGGTGTGCTTAGCAAAACTTCCAGTTGCAAAATGTACATGTGATTTGTGACCATCAAATGTCACAGGAAAATAGATTGGAAATTAAGAAAAATTGTTTAGTGATCCTAGGCTTACCACTCAGGTTCTTGTAAATTACTTTTTGATCAGCCTTATCTTTGGTTCATTTTTATAGTTTGATTTTGTTTGTTTTGTTTTGTTGGTAAGTGACCCAACAGTATTGATATGCTATTTAGGCTAGACATTTTTTTCCAAGAAACACTTTTCAGTGGTTCTCTTTTGTGAAATAATGATTATTGTGAACTTGCACCTTTCACCTTGAGTCTGGGTGAGAGTATTTCTGACATCTTTTGATTGTGATAAACTCTGGAGCCATATGGTACTCCAGAAGGATTATGCTTTGGTGGACCACTGTTGTCCACTACATAGAGTAGAAAATGGCATATTTTCAACCTTGAGTGGTAACTGAATTCTGATAGCTTAGCTTTGTTTCCTCCATCTCTCTCTCTTTGTAGTATTCAATACCATTACATCATAGGCTCTCTTCAGACACCAAAGTCTGCATTCTGTCTCCAGGTTTGGTTCCATCAAAAGCATTTGGGAGGCTGAGGCAATGTTGCTTCTTTTAGCAGTAAATATTTAGTCAACAGAATTATCAAATGCATTGTGTGTTCCGATGGCAAATCAGTCCTGGGTTAAAGTAAGAGACTTTATCTTCAATTTTTAAATTTAATGTTAAGTCACCCAATGTCGGTTCAGTAGGTACTCCTTAAGGAGTAATTTGAAATGTCTAATGAAATCTTGCATCAGGGAAGTAGTACAAGGGTCGTCTTACTGCATAGTTCTATTTACTAATTTATCATTTGCCCAAAGTCAGCACACTAGCTCTTAACTGCAAGTTTTAGGGTAGGATTTATCTTTAATGTTGTTATGGAGACTAGAAAAAAGAATTTAAATGATGTAATGGTTTTACGTGATGAATAAAGAGCATTATAAAGGCCAAGTGGTGAAGTTGTAATTAATTTCAACTAAGACACCCTCAAGGTGATGAGGTTAAGTTTAAAGAGAACTTTACTTCTGAAACAAGATAGTTGTTATTTACACAATCACAAGAAATTGTGTCAATCATTGCCTTTTGAGATTCTGAAGTATCTAACCTTTCCCAAATTGTCTTTAAATCCGGTTGAAAATTGATCCCTGAAAGCACCATTTTGACTCTTGCTTAGCAACCTAGCTGTGAATCTGATTAATTTTTTGTGATGAGTACAGCTGCAACAGTTTGATCTCTGCACTGTTGAGATGCCTTAGGTGCTGACTGTTGTCTTAGACTGTTAGCACACTTGAAGACTTTCTAACAAGTTGATACTCTCAGCAATCCTCAAACTTTGCCAAAAGGGATTTGTGAAAGATAAACCCTAACATGACATTGAAGGAAAGATATTGGTTTCTAGGGTATACTTCTCTTTTAAGTCTTTGCACTCTAACATGAATATTAATATTCTCCATTCTGTTGCCATAACATTTCCTATGGTACTGACTACGAGAAATAGTTTGACAATCGAGAGCTTAAATTGGTGATCATTCTCTTTATTCTCATGCCCTTTATATTTGATTCAATAGTGATACTACAAGGAGAAATTAGAAGCCAGTTGCTCTTTGGGGATAAAGGACTGAGCAAGTTCAGTCTTGGTTTAGTTTGGATTTTTCTGTAAGCTTTAATAGATAGCATGTTAAGGAAAATACTAATTTGTGTTTACTTTTGACACTAATATTGCCTATGCCATTTATAAATTAGACTAGTTATTTCAAGACCAAGTCAGCTGACCGCCATAAACTATTTTTGTAAATCACTTAAGGGTTACCTTACCTTACCTAGTGAAGAAAAGGCTACCTAGGATTTTTCTGAAAAAGGAAATGTTCAGTAATGCTATCCTGGCTTAGACAAACAAAATATCCAAAAAGTGTTACAGATTGGAAATCTCTCTAAGAATGAACAAGTTCAATTTCACTGATTTGAAGCAGAAAATTATGTGGGAGGAATATTTAAAGTGGAATCTTATCATTGTGAAGAACAAAGAGTTAACCAAGGCTTTCTTATGTTTTGGTACTGATGAGTAGCACAATCACCATGCCCATAGGGGGTTGACTGCAAACTTTCAATGATTTCTTTTGTTTTACATTTTCATTGAAGCCAAATCTTTGCTTACAGGTAAAGTTGTTCTTATTGATTATATTAAAAGCAAAAAATCAGAAAACCACATTACTGTCTTTGAGAAAATACCCGTGAAAGATTAAAAATCGAGCCAATTTTGGTTGTAACGCGTAACACAATCTCAGTGGTAAAATTTTTTTAAATACATTTTTCACTGAAAAGAAAGCTCCTTTGAGCAAACAAATTACACCCAATGATAACACACAATAAACACTACATTTGAGCAAAACTTTGACATTTCAAGTTTATTAAAACGCATAGAAAAGATTCATCATTCTCAAGTATCCTTTGTGTAACGCTGGGTTTCAGAATTTGGAAGTACACCAAGTTGTTGTCCGCAGAATGACTGAACTGGAATCCTGTGGGAACAAAAACACATTAACCAAATGCTCATACTTGGTGTTCTAAAATAACGAAAAATCAGTCTAAAGGATTGACTATAAACGGAGAAATATCAGTGTAAAACCGTCGCTACGGTTTTGTAAAACCTGATTACGCAATAATATTTTTCATCAACTTACCTGCTCCTTCACTACTATACTTCAAACACGGCAAAGTCGGGTTTCGAAATCGATCACACTTCAATGCTCATAAGTTTCTCCTGTCATTTCCAAGTTTTCGGGTCCATATCTTTAGAAACGGCCAAAATATTCACTTTCGACCAAGTCGCTACGCTTTTTACCATGTTGACGCCATATTGAGAACGGAGTCTCGCCACAAATGCCACCAAAAGCGCTATGAAATCTGCTGTTTGCTCCGCCATTTTCGCCTTCATCTTTTCATCTCCGTGTCGAAAATTGCTTGGTAACCTTTTCTATTTTGGTTTCTGCGACGTTATCAAGGGTCGGGGGTCTTCAAGCTCAATAATATTCCTGAGATTTAGCCATCTGTAAATATCGCTTCAAGTGCGCTTGACAAGAGGTATGGTTAACGAAAAGGAAGAAAGGCTTGCGAGGATCAAAGAGTGGAGGAGGAAAAAGCAGGAAAAGAATAGGCTAAGGAATCTAAAATATAATGAAAAGAATCGCAAAAAGAGAGCTGAATTTCCAAGAGAAAAATGGTAATGTGATCTTCAAGTTGTAAAGAGGCAGAAAGTCAGTTTTTAGAGTGCCAGTTGATCTCACTGAGGAGATACTAGCCTCCATGTAATACAAAATGTTATTATTTCTACTTTTTACTGTGTCAGTGAACTCGAAATTGATTATTTGTGAAAAAGACCACACCCACAAGGGATTATGGGTAAATACAAATTTGAATCAAATGTGACAAAAATAAAATAGTTTGAAATAAATCAGTTGTAATAGTAAATGTGAATTTAAAACAGACCTAAAGAAGTGATTTTGTCTCAAACTAGCAATTTTCACATTTTCCATACATGTTACAGAAGTGGGTATGGTGATTGTGCTACTCATCTACTCACACTGTGACTGCATAAATGAATAGGAATTTCACACTGTTCTTTCAGTTAAAAATTATTTAAGTGCTTTCAAAAGTTATCCACTTTCAGGTCCTAAATGCTAAAGAAATATAGCAAGTAAACCTGATGTTTTTTATAACCATTCAGCTCCATGGCCTCAAACTATCACTGTACATTCCTTATCACAACTGATGACTATAAGTAACTTGACTCCCAAAAGGTGATGTGCATTATATACAAACAAGTTTTGAGTGACACTGAAAAGGCTACTGATCAGTTACAGGAACAACCATCCAGGACATTTTGCATTCTATGAGCTACTGATTGGCAGGTCAATAGATATTCACTGCCTGACCACAAATATTTTTTCTCCACATACATTCTTTCTATATTAATATTTCACTTTTCCTTGGTTATTAAATTCAGTGGTGTCTGTTCCATCTCTATTTCCTGTCCCAAGTCTGTGGTATATAGCTCAAAGAGTTCTTTGCTTTCTAGGACAGAAGGATTTGTACTATTCTTGATCTCATCTTGTTTCCTTTTCTGTTCTCTCAGTTTCCAGGCCCAGTGCAAATCCTCTGACCACATCTCCAAAAGAATTTATAATTGAGCAGGGTAACAAAATGCATTGATGCAAATAAGGAAATGTTATTCTACTGTGCATCTATCTAATATTGTGAAAAATGCCCCATCAAACACTTTATACCTCTTACTAACCAAGTTTGAGGTGCATACTTTAAGTTATTGTCCAAGTTTATTCCTCTCAGATCTATGGCCCAAGCAAAAAGAATGTTGGCCATAAAACGGCGCAGAAAAAGCAAGCTGAGAAACGAGGTTAGTAAGATAGTCATTGCATCTCTCGGTTCAAGCAGAGGGGGAGGATTTCAATTGCTCAAAATAAATTTTTGAATTTAGTTTGTTGTACAGTGAAATGCTTCCCATTAAATTGACCAATGATCATGCACATAATAACTGAGAGAGAAAATAAGATCAATTATTTCCTTACCTCTGACTCATCAGGTTGTAACAGAATAGCTTTTGAGAAGCTTTTCACCCCCTATGGAACAAAGCATTTCAAATATTTTGTTTTACTCACATGAAATATTGTCAGTTATAAATTTGTTTATAACATTGTTTTGAGCCAAAACATTTAGAAATGTGGAGCTTTCTATACAAATCTGGTCTTAAAAGTAAGAAAATTGAGATACATTGCCAAACTGCTTAACTTACCTAGCAGTTTTACTGAAAGTATAAGAAACTTCCTCTGAATACCATTGCAGACATCACATGTCAAAAGACATAGTGATTTAGATGTCATGTTGATAATGTTCTGGAAAATTAAAAGCTAGGAACATCTACCAGAATTTCCTCAAACAAGATTTCTCAACAACAACGTCAAAATTCTTGTATGCAATAACATTTCATAAAAAAATTGGTAAAGAGTTTTCTTAAGAATTTGTGATCAAGTGTCTAGGGATCTGTCTTCAAACATGTAGGGTCAGATTAGCGTGATTATTGCTCAATGTTCTAATAAAAAAGAGGTTAGGCAGAGTTGATTCAGGATCACCAGAATAAATTCCCAGCATTCCAAATACCTAGCTTTGTCCCATAGAGACACTCCTCCCAGATTTTCTGTGATAAATTATGGAGAGCTTTGAATTGAGACACTGGCTACCACTTCACAAGCTATCTAAATGGTATACTATTAATTTATTTATCAATTTCTTGATAATGTTTATATACAACAATCAATTGACATATTTAGCAGATTTAGCATAAAGTAGAGGATATTACATGGCTGCACAGGGGTACAAATTTTATCTTTGAATGCTGAAAGTATCTCTCACAGCACAAGAAGATAAAATCCATATTCCATATTGGCCAAGCGGCCATGTAATGTTCTGTTTATTTTATTAACACTGATGAAATGTCAAAAGAACTGGCTGCACACCTGAGCAGGAAGCTCTCTTGTAACTGACTTATCATGTTAGTAACCATGGCAACACCAATATCCTCACACATGAAAGATAAAATAGTATCTTCACTGCGTGCGATGAAGATATGATTCTTCAGTAAAAGGAATAATCCTGGTTTTTCATCAGTATCTATATAATAAAATGGGATACCCTTGGTACCTACCATCTCAACATCACCATACCCCATCTGCGCACGACCAAGAGTTTGATAGGCTACATACCAACAAGGGTTCAAAGAAACTGCTTTTTCTGCTGCTTGTATAGCAGGGAATAACTCATGTAGTTCTAGTAATACCTATATTACACATGAAAAAAAAAGCTAATATAAATAACAACTCATATGACAGATAAGCCAAGGCTTAAAATCCTAGCCTAAGCCCTGGAATTTTTAAATTCTAGGGTGAGAGGAGAAAAGTACCATTACCTGTGATTTCATTTCATAAAGCTTTGCATTGTTTGGAGTCAACAATACCGCTTCGTTCCATTTTCCAAGTGCTTCCCAGTACCTGTCACAACATCAATTGAAAATAAAGATGCATAAATATCAAAGTTAAGGACAAATAAGATTAAGTAAGAACCTCTAAACCCGTTATAGCCTATTATCAGTATCTCCGGCCACTCTTTGGTTTTAAAGGGTTAGGAAGAAGCAAGCAAAAGCTACAAGGCAATAAAACATTTACAGCAATTTAGAGGAGGCCCAAGTACGCAGAGAGGCGCTGAGCCTATGAAGTGATATACACGCTACTCCACGGGAAGAAACTATTCTACTTTAGATATAACTAATCAAAGTAACAACAATTTCTAAAAGTACCACCTCTGTTGCTCAGCGAGAGAAACTCCTTCTTCTTCGAGCCGCTTGCTTTTGGTGACGCTATCTTCAATGCTTTTCACACCTTTTTTCACTAAAAGGACTCGCCAGTCCAATTCAAATGGTTCCTCTACGCCATCCGCTGAATTTTCGTTGGTTTCATCGAATACAGCAGCCCTTTTCTCAACTAAATTTTGAGGCAATTTTCTCTTCCAGCCAAATTTCGTCGCCATCATTATTTATGAGAAATCGGTATAACTGGTCAGCTGAGTCATCTTAGTAAGTTTTCCACTTTACCACATACCACACAGGTATGTCTTCTACCCAGATCTCCCACGGTAAAGCAGGCAACTCCTGCCAAATGCGTCTTCCTTTCAAAGGGGTCTCTGTTACTGGTGTCTCAGCGGATTTAGACCCCCCCGCGCATTTAGAACTCCGTTCCATATCCGCTAGCGGATGTGGACCACCTCTCGCAGATTTGGACCCCCTTCAAAACTTTTGTTTTTAGTTTTCTCTCCGTCATGAATTTATCTTGCAAAGAAATGCAAACTCTCTGTCAACGTTCCTTTGATTCTAAGCACATTATTTCCAAATGATTCCATGAGTGGTCGAAATGAATGGATTTGTGACATTTATTATCTGCCTAAATCGAACGATGTTTCATTCTCGCTTTTCATTGGTTTATCTCATCGGGCTCTAATATCGCAAAATGCACCACAAATGTCCAAAAAAGTGATAACAATTTACCTTTTATCACATCTGGTTCACTTTTCATCCACATCAAATATGGTTCTGTGGTAGTTTACAATACAAGGAAATTTTACCTGGAAAAAAGGAGCATTTTCCGATTTCTAATCCCTTGGAAGATCTTAAATTGGAACACAATGAGATGATGCGAAAGGAACCAGAAGTGTTGTCATTGACGTCACCGATTTTAAGTGTTTTTAATTTTGATGCTGTAAATGTTCCTGACGGCGGATACTTCGGAATCTACTTGGACATTTCATCGAACATGAGCGGCGCCTTTGTGAATAAATTTCAAAGTCAAATCATAGGAGAGGTAATATTTTTTAACTTGAAATAGGGTAGTAAGTTTTTAACTGTCATTTCCAAAGAAGCATGAACCGACAAAGATGGATTGCAGCAGTTGGTGTTGCGTTTACAAGTAAGGCTCTTTTCTATGGCATTTTGAATTTTATTCCACTTTTAAACATTCTCCACTTGCTATCCAATCTCGAACGTTGCGAGTTAAGAAATGCTTTTAAGTGAATCGGGTCATACGAAAAAATTGACCTTAGAGAAAAACAATTACGCGGCTATGAAAAGCTGCAAAAATCCTTAAGGGAAGGGCAATGCTTTCATTTCACGGAAGCTGTACACATTGCAACAAGCAAAGTCGATTTCAGGTTCACGGGGGACAAGTAGGGCGTATCAAAACATCGAACATGTAATGGTGGGTTTTTTGGTGAAAAAAATTAAATGATGGCGGCAAACGCAGAGGAAATTCAAGAAAAGCACACTTAATGACAGATGCTACAAATTTGCAGATGTCAAGTTTTCTTAGCTAAACATTTGCCGAAAACGCCCAAACGAAGCTATGAGAGACTGAAAATGTTTTTCTAACAACCGAACGATGTATATGTGAAACTCTGAAATAATTTTTTTTTTCATCGAGAACCGATGAGTTACCGCTGGCTTTGAAGCTGAAGTGAGATAGCATTAGTTGACTCGCCTTCGTAAGGCGAAATATGTTACTGTCTTTTTCCTTTGGTAATGTCTACCTGCAATCGCCCGAATGCAGATCTTAATCAGGAAATAGTTATACCGGACTTCTTAATGAAATTTAGCTTTCAAACGAGGATGTTAAACCTGAGTTAAAGAATTGAAAATTGATTCCGAGATCGTTTGTTTTCTTCTGATCCGTTTGTTGTTGATGTTGTTTATTTTTTGTTATGTTTTGTTGTGGCAGGCATAAAAACTTAAGTTTCGCAAACTTAGAGCACTTATATAAAAACAAGACCTTTTTACTCGATGTCGGTGCCTCCTTTTCTGCCAGGGTATATTCCTGTTTCATACGGCTCTTAATTACTCTACAGGCCTTGATGGTTTTTCAAAGGTTTTGATTTTAAAAATGTAATGAACATAAAAGTAAATGAGTTACAGATTTAGTGTTATGGATCCATTCAGTGTAATTACACAGCCGGCAATGACACATTTGGATCGTTCTTAGGTTTTAAAGATCCCGAAAGGTGACGATTGTTACCTTCAAATGGTTTTTTTTCTCTTTTATTTGACCGGACATATTAAATTGTTTCTATAAAAAGCTTTCACCTGTTACAGAAAATGGAAATTCTGATTTTTATTTAACAAATACGCATTGGAAATTTAGCTATATTTTGAAATAATTCAGTGATGCAGAATTCCAACCTGAAAGTGTACCTTGATCAGAACCACGACATTACTGATTTTTTCAGTGTTGGCGTAAATGAGTTAGATCCAAAAACAGTTAAAACAGTTCGACCCTATAAAACACGACGGTGAAAAGAGCGGAAAATGTCTTTGAATGCAAATTTCTCATATAGTTTAAGTTGCCTTAGCCATTTTTATTGATTTCATTACACACCATAAATATTTCAGGAAATTAGATAAAATCGTGTCGTCGGAAGGGTAACCTTGATAATTTAAAATGATTTTTAGATTATAGAAAATATTTTACGGTTCGTTTTCCTCAAAATGACCGGCACTGCCGTTGAAGTGTTCTAAAAATATATATTTCCCATATTGTTCAAAATGACTAAAATGAAACACGCATGATTCCCTGTAACTTTGAGTTTCGTGCTTACGCACTCTTCGAACAGATTTAATGAAAAACATTCTCGTAGGTTAATTTATATCTATATATAAAAGGTAGCTGCTGATTACAATAGGTTGTTGTTATATAGTAGGTGAGAAAAAGCGAAAATTACAATGGGTGTGGATGTATCAATAAAGGACAATGAGGCAGTAGGTGTAAATATATTGACAAAAGTCTATTGTAGCGGGAAAGTGTCAGATGTTCTTTAGATAAAACTTGTTTTCGTGACGGCATTCGGATATAAGTTCAGATCTTTTATTCAGTAAGTTTTTCTCACCTATTATATAACAACAACCTATTGTAATCAGCAGCTACCTTTCTTTATTTATATAAATTAGCCTACAAGAATGTTTTTCATTAAATCTGTCGGACGAGTGTGTAAGCACAAAACTCAGAGTTACAGGGAATCATGCCTGTTTCATTTTAGTCATTTTGAACTGTATTTCGCTCTACACTCTTGTGTATTGAGCACTTTCCAACAGCATTTGCTACAATTTCCCACAATTATTTCCCATATTGTAGACCTTGCCTCTATTTTCGCACCATTTCAGAACAAGGTCACGAGTATTAAACTTTCGCATAACTGACGTCGACTACCAGCAACCTCTTTTTCTGTGAAGTCTGTCGTACAAGTGAAAACAAATCAGTGAAAAATACAAACAAACAAACAAATGATGTTAGTGCCTTGTGCCTCACTCCCAGAGTTCTGCACGGCGCACTGACATTTTTTTTTTACTGATTTCTTTTGTGACCCGCGCGACGGATTTCACTAAAAAGCAAGGACTTATTGTAGTCTATAGCCGACGACACATGGAATCATAATACCTTTTTTTTTTTTGTTATTTTCCTTTTTCTTCTTTTTTAGTTTGTGGATTCTTTTGGTGTTCTAAGGCAGCTAAGTGTCACTCGGGATGGAAAGAATGGAATAAAGCTTGCTTTAAGTTTGTTCCTTCCAAAGCCTCTTTCTCAAACGCTTCTGCTGCTTGTAAAAAGGACCAAGCAAATCTGGTGTCAATTCATAGCCCAGAAGAAAACGAAGTTGTGCGAACTTTGGCCGGAGGCAAAAACGTTTTCATTGGTCTTAACGACAACAAAACTGAAGGAGTGTTCGTTTGGAGCGATGGCAGCACTGTTACATATGAGAACTGGGAAGATAATGAACCTAATGATGGCTTTAACATGAGCGATTGTGTAATTCTGGATGGGTCGTCGTCCCGTGGAAAATGGAATGGCACACCGTGTAATATGTGGTATGAATATGTGTGTAAACTTACACACGCCCAGCCCTTCGATGGGAAAGGTGAGCTGATTTGTGACTTGAAGAGAGTAGTTGAATTGACAAAATTGCTCTACGTCCGTTGCGAATAATGCTATCGCTGAAACAGAATAGGTGCAGTTATAAGAAAAAGGGTGGTTACTCAATGGAGCGCCTAGAAAATAGGGGCAGTTTTTAACAAACAACATCAAATTTAAGGGGGGGAGGGGGTAAATTGAATCATTGCGGTAAACCCCTGGTTTAATGACTTAGTTTTCACTACCTTAAACTTAAACATCAATCACCCTCTTATTGCGTCAGTTATTTCATGTTGGTCACAAAATGAAAAGGATTCAAGCCAATGAACAAACAAACAAACAAAAATTTAACAGGTGTTCAAAGTTTGAGACAATATTATTATAGTTTGCAAATTACATTAATTTTATTCCTATATTTAATTACCATGCTGTCAGTCACAAGCGCCATCCAAATTCGGAAGGTTGTATATTACTGACTTTCACTAAGGGCTGTGTCAAATTTAGTAGTTATTTTTAGTTGGACGCACACTTGAAGTTGCTAATTAATGGCTGGCGCGAACCCTAATAATCAATTTAACAGAAACGATGGCTGCCTAAGTTTCAACTTAATGTAGTATGGAGCAATTGGCTGATGGGAGGAATAGAAAAAAATGCAGTGATTTACTAGTTATTCCGGTTAAAACTCGAGAAGAGGAATACTTCTTAATTTATACCTTCCTCTTGTGGAAAAGACCTTTTCCTCTTTTTTCTTACAAGATATGGTTTTTCCGTAGAAATGAAAACGACCCTCATGGCCTCAGTCCAAAGAGTATGCATATCTTATTAAGCGATATCACACCCCTAAACGACATCACACAACTTCCTATAAACACCTGAAACAACACACTTTTTTTCATTTCACCACAGACAAGAGCGCAATAAAGAAGGAACAATCCTTCATCAGCTACGAGTGGAATGCTCTCATTAATCATGTGATTTACGAAGAATTAACGTCATCCGCCATTCATTGTGCTTTTCTTTGCATGAATAATCCAACATGCAAATCAATCAATTATAAATCACAGCACGCGGATGGCGAGGGAGAATGCCAACTAAATGATGCTACGGCAGAGGAATTTCCGCTGGATATCATCCATTCGTCTCATTCTACTTACACTGTCCCTATTGTTTGACCACAAAACCAACGAGGACCATGTGACAGACAGACTATTATGGGCTGCTTAAACGATCCTACACTGATTCCATTAAACTCACAACTACCAGCTACTCTTATCGTCATATCATGTGTAATTTAAAGGGGCTCTGAATGGTTTCGACTACTCAGCGTTTGGCATTTTGACACTAGTTTGCTGGACGATGTAAAAATGCCATTGCAGTGCAACTGACAGGCATTTCTGTGTAAACAGATTCAAATAAGAAAAATCCCAACCTTTCGTTGCCCTGAAACATCAACAAAAACGATAGTCAACATTGGCTTTTTAGTTCTTGATGAATAGCAATGAAATTGGGATTAACAGTATTTGCGCTTTGGGACCTCCAACATAAAGTGGCTCTGAAACAAGTCATAATAAAGATATCTTGATAGGGAGCCAACGTCACTGATGTGTTATTCAACGAGGCCCTCATAAAGTAAATGGCAGAAGTAATAGAAGTGCCTGAATAGTGAAAACTGTAAAACGTAACGGACTGGTCATAGTTTATCACCGAAGGGGGGAAGGGCTCGAAGATTTTGGTTATGTCACAATAAAGTTTACTTGATTTATACACGCGATTCATACACGATTCGCACCTTTTTTTTCTTAATCGCATCTTTTTCCCAGCTGATGAGAAAGCTTCGCTAAAACACAAAACTAATCAGATTTAAGAGCTTGCTTAACCAATCAAATTGCAGAAAAATGAAAGACAGCTTTTGCAACTTTTTAAAAACCAGCTGAGTACTGGATCAGTAAAATATTTGTAGACTAAAAACTCCTGCATTTGAGCGACTGAATTTTGTAATATCAAAATGGATGTAATACAGTGGTAATTGAACTAGTTGAAATCCGAAATCATACCCGTGGTTTCAAATCAAACTCGCCCTCGAGTATACTTTCTGACCAAACTGCACTCCACCGAGTTCAATTTTCATTATTTCTTCTTGTGGCGTTAATGTTTGATTCAGGGGTGATATTATGAGAAGTTTGATAATATTCACTCCGAGGGGCTAACGAAACGGAACCTTAAGGAAATATACATAGCAGGGGTCGAGTTTCACGAAAACGGAACAACTTTTTCTGAAAGAAATATTTATTTCCAGTTTCTAAACAGCAACAAAATTATCTTGATCACTCTCATCACGAGCTAAGCTTGAGACGAGCTCAAGATGATTTGAAATGAAATGCACTATATCACACATGTCATGGGGAAATGTGCTCGTCGTTTGATATGTACACTAACATACCTGAGTTGATGAAACAGTCCTTATAATCATTGACACATATCAGGGCTTTTCCGTACGTTCTTGAAAATGCCCATCGTCATTTAAAAAAATTCTTACGCAAGATCGGCGTTCGTCGGGTATTTTGACAATGTAGTTTTTGCCAAGTAGGGTCGATTCCTTAGCGAGGCGTTCTGTTTTTTGAAATATTAGCCTCTTGTCGTTAAACTGACTGTCTTAAGTGTCTCTATGTTTCTTGCAGCGTATTAGAAAACACTTGTTAGAAACAGCGTCGATGCGCAACGATATTGTTGCGTCGTCACAATATTATATATCACTTGAAATTAAGAGAAGTCTAAACAACCAAAACGACCACTTCGTTGGGATAAGGTCGAGGGAAATTAGAATTATGTTTAAATTAAAACTTTAATGATCATAAATCTTTGCTAGAGTTACCAGTTTTGAATTGCCTATGAAACCTTTTTCTCAACCATGATATTCGTATCCACTACTGCCGTTGCGGTTGTTTCGACTCCTTTAACACAGACTATGGACATTTTAAATTTGTAACAACTTTCAGTACCAAAGCAATGTATACTAAACTCAATATTTAGCTGCTTATTGTCAAACGCTTGAAAGGTAATCTACAACTATACACAGGGATTAGGGACTCTTTAACATCTTTTGCCATGAGAAAATTAATTGCTAGCCCTGAGGAACAGGGTTAAACTATATCTATATATCGCATATTTCAAAAAATTTAGTATGACCGATTAGGCCCCCTGGGTTTGTGCTTTGTGTGGTTGTGTTCCACGCGTAATAATAATCTTGATGAAAAAAGTAGATCGTATTCGTTTTCCTATCGACGAAAGCACTATCTAGATCGTTAGGAACACCGGACCATTCTTCTGAAGTAAGTTTCGGGTACCCTGTACTTGTAGTATCTAATCCTTGATCAAATTCATAAACTTGGTTACCTTTAAAAAAGTAGGTATAATGATTAAGAGTAGAAAAGGCAGCATCGATATTGTCTGGTATCCCTGGCCAATAACCGGCTATACTTAGGGGATAGCCTCTGTACATCACGTCTCCATAATTGTAGTATTTCCAATACTCTGAACCTTTGAAAATGTACGTGACGTCCCCAGTGCTATAATCAAAAACTTCATCGGGGTCCATTGGGAAAGAAACCCATCCATTGACTATACCCAGCGGATAGGTTGGCATAGAAACGGTAGTTTCTGCGTCAAGTTTCCAGTAATTTGTTCCTTTCATGATGTAAGTCGCCCAAACACCATTCTGATGTTTACGCCAGCTAAAAATACTTTTCACTCTGGGGACACATTTACCTTAGAGAGAGAATGTAACGCTTAACTTAGACCAATTATGACATGACAGAACAGAATTAAAGACATTGGTATTCATACTTCCTGCACTGTAATTTTCGACATCATTATCATTTTTATAGTTGCCGCCATTTTTATCATCATCATCATTTCTTTAACTACTGTCATATATACGCGCTTTGTACATTGTATGCTCGAAACACAGTTGTAGAACATGACATGCGTGACTCGTTTGCTACAATCAATTCGCACCATAAAGCAGCAAACGAAAATAGATATGTTGTATACGTAAAGATGATATCACAACCTGTGTAGCCTTGATTCGTAGTTAAAATGGTGTGTTAATCTCACACCTAGATCCTACCGCGTAACTGAAATGTACTTTCTACCGTTTGACCGTGGAAGGACTGAGTACGAGACTAATAGTAGATTAAACGTATTCTATCTCATGAATCTATTCTTCGCATAATAATGCCTCTCGTACATGACGAAGATAATGGCCGCCAATCTCAAAAATGCATAGAAAAATAAAATTGACCTAAGTTTCAAAACAATCTATTCTAGGCGTTGTTTGGCGACGTGTAAGAAACCGATAGCAGTTTAAAACCCATAAAACCGATGAAATAGCACACATTGTATTTTATATTAGGGAAGACAAATAGAGTACAGAGTTTCACAAATTAGACCAACAAGGTGCAACAAAAGAATAACATTCCACCGATGTATTTTATGGTAAGTAATGGACGTATAAAGTAATACCTGCAAGACGCTGAATACCCGCGATATCGTCATCATCGAGACACACGTCTGTTGTGTCCAGGCTTATGGTTGGATACATAATGGAAGTCGAAACAGAAGAATGCTTCAAACCCAGACTATGTCCTATCTCATGAACTGCGGCACGAAATAAACTTTTACAGCCAGGTTGGACGGGTGAGATGGTTTTGTCAAAGAATGCTGCGCAGTGGGTATAAGGGACATACCATTTCTCGTCAGCGTCAAAGTGGACCTCACCATGAGGAGGATAGAAAGCATGCGCATAACTGTTGCCAGGACCGTCGAATGGATACGGATCATTGTGACCATCTAAGACCAGATTTTTAAAAGAAATTTGGTTAACAAATGATAAAAGGCATTAGCGGAACACCATTCTCTAACCCATTTTTTTTGTGAATGGCAAAATCAACGACCGCGACTTTCTACACATTGTGCAAGCCTTAAGACTTGGGTCTTGTAAACCTTTTCTTCTGAGCCACTCGCTCGCGAAAGTGAACTTTTAACCTTACGCACCTTCTTATTCTTATTTCGCTGACATTGAACACCTCTTGTCTAAATTCCCCACCCCAGCCAGGCAAGGTTCAAATTCCCTACCCCCACGGATGACGGCCATATGCCCGTGGGTGGCGCGGGGGAATGTTAAAACTTCGCATTGATCGGCATATTACGTGACTTCCATGATTGACCACAGCTACAGTTCCCAGAGGAAAGGAAGCTATGCAAAGGCAGACAAGCGAGGAAATCCGTAACATAGGCCAAAATGCTTGCAGACGAAATAACGACAAATAGGTGAATGATCTATCGAGTACGTTAAGCAAAGCGTGCAAAGAGTAACATGTCTCGTAGACTGTATGCTTACAGCTGTTTCGAGAAAGTTTGTTGGAAAAAAGGACATAATTGCACGCGACAGTTTCGAAAAGTAATCTAGGTATCCAGTAATCAATGTTTTAATAAGTCAAATGAAAAAATAAATTCCTCCAACCCGCAATGCCTCGTCCTTACAGTAACGTTTTTCCCAGATTTCATTAGATCCTGAGGTCAACGTGACCTGAAAACTACCCACAATACCTTTCGAGGTTGAAGCGTGCATTTTAATGCTTTTATTCCGGTACCCTTTTTCGAAACAGCCGTATTCAAAACAACGACTGCTGTTATTCTAACTCCGTTCAGTTTATACTTGGGCAGTCAGCATACGGTGCGAGTCTGGCAAAACCTTGTCTGGTTATACATAGTTTTTAGTGAAAGTAAAAGCATGTACAAGGAGCACTCTTCCTTTTTCACCACGAGAAGAAAAAGCCACCATTTTGTATATTCTATCAACTACCGACACCCAACGGGAAGTCAGGGAGTTCAATTTAAAATTGTGATCACATAATGACATTCCTAGCATTCTAGAGTAGCTCTGGCTGTCCGTCAAAGCCGGCGACAGCGGAAATTCAGGCGGAAATTGTAACACGATAAGTTGCGAAAAATAACCCAAAGAAGATAAAAGGCGGAGAGGACTTTTCCAAGACAAGAATTGATAAAACATCCCTAAAAATTCAGCACAAATGACGTTTTTCGATCAATTCCCTTTCTCTGATGCTTAACTGGAGTTGAATAATAATAATAATAATAATAATAATAATAATAATAACTTTATTTAAGTGTCAGTGTATTTAGCACTGCTGTGCTAATTGGGGACACTGTAAATAAGGAAACAAATATCGTAAATGAACAGAAACTCGTTAAAAACCCCAACTGGTAGGAGGCAGACCAGTTGGCTATTTACAAAGCGTGCAGGAGTTGAATTCGGGGCTACCGAAGACAAATCCATCCAGTGGTAGGAAACGAAAACAGATTTTTGAAGCTCTCTTGTTTTCCTTAAAAAACCCTAGCCAACATCCATAAAGCATTTTCCACCCCCCTCAGTCTTTCTCCATGTTTTCTCCAGTCTTGTTTGCACGCAAAGATTTCCTTAAAAAAGTCACAGTCAGTTTTTAATATATTGTGAAATGGCGGAATAATTAACTCTTGGTGTTGATATTCATTCGCTAGGAATGTAAAAGATGATAAAAGGGTACAAGACATATACAAAGTGGTACGGACGAAAAAAATTTACTCTTCTGTCTTTCATCAGATAAACTACGCACGCAAAACAAGCAAATAATAATAATAATAATAATAATAATAAAATATATATATATGTAAATAAATGAATACACATCACTGAGACGCTACTAATTGCTGTTTCTAAATTAGTGTCATTGAAAAATGCCAGCAGCGGTAGGTAGGTGGCACAATTCAGCTTGCATCTAATCATGCTATTGAGGTAGATTTCAAAGTCACTTACTTTTGAGAAACTTGAGTTGTATGTCTACGTTACCGTCCAAGTGAGACTGCCGCTGGAACGTAAATCTACTTACTTCTGCCCAAACCCTAAATGCCGCCGTAAAAACCGCTGCAGCCATGGGATGTACGTTAGCATACCAGATAAGATTTCTGTGACCCCACGAGGAACTTGATAGCGCATAGCGACGATTTCGAACCTGCAAACTGTTGATCTGTGCCAAGTAGGCGGTGCGATTAGCCAGATGTGCATCTTTTGCTGCCGTCTTAGGCTGCCGTGGAACTGGTTTTCTTCTGATCCACGATCTTAAAATTCTCTTCACTGTCTGCGGGCGTTTTTTTAACGTACGTTCGGCCATTTGTCGAATTTGCGAACTGCTGTCAAAGTCCTACGATCGGTTCAGTAAAATAAGAGAATGATGATACGGCGAGTGTCAAGGGCGCATGACCCATTGCCATCTAACTTACGCTCAATAAGTACCAGATTACTGACCTCTTTCAATATTCATTGTTTAAGACTAGTAAACATCATGATACTTGCCTCAAATGAAGGAGGTTGTCCATTAGATAACAATTTTCTTGAGGTGTGTGGCCTTGTGTCGCATTCGCTTAGGAGCGTCGTCAATAAAATTAATGCCACTTGATAAAATATACACTCCATCTTTCAGTGTTGTCAGTCGGTTCTATTTTCCTCGTGTGATCGGCACGGTTGTCTCTGCAAGTTTGACGAATCAGTTATTATCGTAAGTATAAGTATGCTTGTGTTGTGAAGTATAAAATTACATACCACTCAAATTACACCGGAAATCTCTGCTGGCGGGAAACTCTCCCATTGATGATGGATTAATTATCTTTGTTTGCTTGTGCGTGGCGTCAAAC